>NW_026087411.1:42977248-43194358 GCF_022539395.1 Myiozetetes cayanensis
TATGTACCAGCACAGCAGAGCAAGTAAATTTTTGGCTTTTTATACAATTTTATGACTCTATTTCAACCATCATCAATCCCAGGTCTTTGCAGGCTTTTGCCAAGAATCTTCTGTTTCCTTTTAGAAACAAACACTGAACAACCCAGGCTGGAAGGAACCTCAAAAGCTTACCTGGTCCAACCCTTAAACAGCATTTCCTGTTCCTCCTATTACCGTTTACAAGTATCTATCTACCATTTTACAAATTGTCAGATGATTATGTAAATCCTAAAAACTCCCCAAACTAATTCTGAAGACGTTGTAGCATTTCAAAATAGATGTTAACAGTAGTGGAAGTTTTGTACTAACTCAACAATTTACCATAGTGCAAAAGGCAGTGTCAGTTCCAACTTTCCTGACTGCTGCAGAAAGTCTGGCCAAAAAGCTTTCAAGCCCTCCAGCTCCTGGTCCCATTAACCCAGCTGGCAGTCTGCTAACACAGAAGTCAGTTGAAGAGCAGCTTCTGGCAAGTGCCAGGGACCTTGCTGCAGTACAGTAATTGTGCTTACCAGCTCTCAAAAATACTTGGCTTCGTAAGCAACTGCTTTACTAGTGCCTATAATTTCTTTGTCCAAGTTTGGGCAGAAATGCACACAAACTGTGTCATAATGACAAGTCAGAGACCGTACATCATATTGAAGAGGGTTTCATTTGGAAAAAGTCTTTTCTGTTATACCATGCCCTGGGCAGGAGCACCTTGTAATGTAGTGGTTAAGAGGAAGTTTCTCTGTTAATCTCCCTAACTCCTATTTCCCTTTGAACCAGACCTACTGGTAAGTGCTGTTGCTTGATTTCCTTCATTTGACTGTTCAAATGAAGCACAGAAACAAAGGTGACAATGTCTTTCCTTGGCACTTGAGGAAAATGGTGTTAGAGGATATTATGTGTTAATTTAGGGTTTTCTGATTTGATACCATGGTCAGAACTATATCTGAAGATATCCTAAATTCAGGTTAAAGTCCAACATATAAACCAATAGATCCACAAAAATTTACTTGGTTTTAGTTGAACTTAGGTAACTGTCCATACAGACTTACTACCAAGAGAAGATATCTTTTATTTGTCTCTGATGCAGGGAAGGCCTGACAGATTTCACTAAGCCTGATAGATTTCAAGAAGCATTTGGACAATACTCTCAGGCACATGGTGTGACTCTTGAAGATGGTCCTGTGCAGGACCAGGAGTTGAACTCCACGATCTGTGTGGGTTCCTTCCAGCTTGGCATATTCTGTGATATTCTGTGATATGGTACTGTTTACTTTTCTCCTTGCACGGTAATTTTATGAGCATTCATCTTGAACTTTTTTTCTGCACCTTCTCTTGTTCTGGAAAATCTTTTTGAAGCTCTGAATACTCCTGCACAGCCCTGCTTTCCTAAAAACTCTGTTCATATCAGAAAAAGAGGTAGTACTACTTCTCTGTTTGTCTTCACAGGTAAGAAGCCAAAGGTCCTTTTCAAAATGACTCAACCAGAGGCTTATATTTGCCTGTTAGACAGATGTACTAGAAGTCCACCCTGTGGCATTTGTGTATGTTTGACTAATGTGGTTTGAAAGCCACATTTTTGCTTTAAAAAGGTGAATTTTGTTGTGAGTACAAGGTCCAGAGCTCAATTTTTGAGTCCCTTTTATTCTGATGATGCTTTTACTATTTTAATGGTGATGGCTGGAGGCTTTTAGACCTGGCAAACATGAACAGCTTTTCATCTTTGTAAAAATAAGCTGAGATCATTCACTGAGTTTTCCATTGTTTATCAGCCCTAGTAAATATTTGTGGGTGTCCCTATTCATTAGCTGTTTCAGATTTGTAAAGAAATATTTCCAAAATAAAAGAGAGGGGGGAAAATGAGGGTAAATATTTGGAATGCCAGCAGTAGCAGCAGCCAGTGTAGTGGATGCCAAGGCAACTGTAACCTTCCCTGTGGTGGGTCTGTTGTGTTTTCCTATTCTGTTCACATTGTCTTTTCTGCATCCTGGACAACATTGCCAATTAAAACAAAGCCTTTACCTTACAACCTACTTGCAAACAGTGTTTACTGAGGTTTATTGCTGGAACAGTTTAAAGTAGCCAAGAAACATACATCCAATCCCAACTGCAGTAGATAGCATTTAAAGAAAGGCACAGAGTAATTTTTTTCTTGGCCATGACCTTCCCACCACATAAAGAAGAGTTCAGCTGTTTCAAGAACAGGCTCTTGTCCTGTATAGAGTTTCCTGAGCATCTCATTTATAGTCTTCCAGTCTCTAACAGAAGTTCAAAAGCACTGATGTTACCTTTATTGAGAAAGTATCAGAAGAGTTCCTCAAGTCTGTGCTCATTTCTAGGGCCTTTCAGATATAAGTGTTATGTTGTAGGTGGAAAGAGACAAAAAAAAAGTGTTACTCAAAGCTTTGATGCTCATTGTGGGCCAAAAACCCCATAATGAACCTGTATATTGTTTTTTGAGGAAATTTCATCATCTTGTATTGCTTTTAACATTTCATATGCTTTCATACTTGGTGATTAGATTAGGTCTCTCAAAACACAAGTGATATGTTTCATACAGGGTCCATCCCTCATGCTGCAGCCCAAATGTTGGCCAGAAAATACAGTAGTAGCTGAACCACACCACCTATGTGGCAACAATTTCAAATTTAATCTTACAGGATTTTTTTTTTTGCTAGAAAATTCATTTTTCCATTAAAAACAGATGCTTTTACTTCATCTGCTCTAGATCACCTTTTTTTTCCTCCCTCATTTAATTCAAACAGAACATTCTCAGATAGCTTCTACATTTTGCAAAAATTTTAAAAATACTTTATCTTATTATTTTCTGGAAAATGCAGTGAAACTTAGGGTAAATTCTTTTCCTTTCCCTTTTATCTGTGAAAATTTATATGCCATTTCTTTTAATCTCCTTTTCTCATATTTTATTCTGCATTCCTACTTATTGTTCCAATAGTGGAGGGTGTGTCTCACAAGAAGTTATTGCATTAAATTTATTATTCCACCTATCTTACATCTTGGGTTGTTAAACTATAATCACTAAAATTTCTTTTAATTCATTTCAATGAAAATTATTTCCACTAATGAAAACTGCAAAAAAAAAAAAAAACCACCAAAACAATGGGCTAGAATGATATTTCAAGAGGCAAGAATAGAAACTATAATTACTTTTTACTGTTGTTTAACAAAATCCCCAGGTTTTGCTGTCCAGCAGTAGTCCATGGTGTACACCACTTCTGTCAACTGCTTTGTAATTCAAGTGGTTCCGCTTTATGCTACAGATTGAAAGGTCCTACATTCTTTCTTCCAATACTGTTCAACTTGGATTCAGCAAATTTTTCCCCAGGTGGCACTACTGTTTTCAGCTCATTTTCTACTGACTAAAAAGACAAAGCAAGAGATCTATTTGGAAAAAAAGGAAAAAAGGTACTCAAAGGGTATTGCAAATTAGAATTAATTACTCTCATGTCTTGACTGTGGGACCAAAACATGTACTTCTGAGCATACATGGACAATTATGTAATGACACACATTGCTTCTGGGAAAACTGGTATTATCCACTGCACAGACATAGGGCAGAGGAGAACTTAATAAAAATATACATGTAAGTTATATTTTTATATAGCATATAAATATTTCTATTTGAAAGTATGGCCTTAATACTCAGATGAATTGCATTCTCTTTCTGGCACTCCCACAGAAGTCCTGTTTAGCAAGGCTATAAGAAGGCTATCATTTGAGGATGTCAAAGTAACAGGTTGCATACCAACCTCAACCACAGTATTTCCTGGGTTTTGCAAACTGTATATGATACCAATGCTTGGCATTTTTGCATGATTTTGGGGAAGGTGGGAAGGAAGAAGGAATTTTGGGAGACAGAATTTTGGCAATAGGTGTGCAAATTCAAATTCAGGAAGGTGAAAATGAGAAGTCCTGAGTTCCACTGCAGGTCAGAATGGAAATAAAATACATGCATCTTAATCATGCTGTCCCTTTTCTGTTTATGAAACAAATGTAAATCTCACCTCTAGCTGCATACTCTGTCTACTTGGGAATATAAATTATTGTCACAGCTTATGTTGGCTTAATATATTTAGGTTGCTCCTAATGAAAATGGCCCTTTTATAGAAGGCTAGGTAATATTACTTTTGTTCATTATGTTCTCCTCCAGCTTGTTTCCCAAGATGATAACATTTGTAATAGAACCGTTGTCATTCTGAGTTTTTCATTACTTCCCTTGAGATACCTGTCAATGCAAACAGCCAAAATCATGTAGCAGAAACTGCGTTACTGTTCTCCGAGAGATCCCAAGTCACCAGCATGTGGTTCTCATTTGGAAAGACTGAGAAGGAGTAGTGTTCTCATAATAGCTCCAAACAAAAAACATTTACTTGAAACTGAAGAGTACAGTGAGAGGTGATGTTCTGAGGAATATATTTTTCATTTTTAAGCCAAAAATGGTACAAAAAGGTATATTCTTTTGTCAGTCTTACTACCTGCCAAGATGTAGAGAAAGGTCACCTATATAACCCCAACTAATTGAAGAAGTACAACTGAAAATGGGAGCATTTGCATCAGTGCATCATGGTTTCAGGTTTGACTCATATTCCAATTGAAACTGAAGTTTATTTCAAGATTGATGAAAGGATTATATAAGTTAAATGTTTTCCAGGCTGCTGCCACATGCAGCAACATTAAAACTATACTCATCTGATTGCCTTACTTACAGCCATGGAACCACTTACAACATCTAAACATGATGAGAAAATCGTAATAAATGTTACCATTCCAATACAATGTGTTGTTTCTGTTGTACTGTTCTGGTTGTACGTAAAACAACCATCATAAATCTGAAACCTCCTCAGCATTACTGTTTAGTATAAATGTAAGTTCTATCAAATACAATTCTGCTATGGAATATCACTCATGCAAGTTATATAATCCTTTTCTAGAATAACAAATACAGCAGGTTTGAGAGAAGAGGAATTTATTGGCTAGTTTCAACATCTGAAAAGATTCAAGTTACAGACCTAACTTACGTTTGATCACTTCCTAAGGTATAGAAATTAGAAATCATATGACAAATTAAGAAGGCAGAGAATTTTATATCATAGGTAGCTTACCCTTAATAGAAAAAAGAATTAAATGGCTACAAAGTCTCTTAAGAAAGTTTGGCTAAATAAGAGGAACTGTAGAACAGGACAGAAATCATGGGAAGTAGGTTTAGGACATACTATCGTCTTGAGATTATGGCACTGGAATGGCTGAAGAGATAGACTTGCTAGATATGATATTATGATTTTCTGATAGCCAAAGATGGAATGCAGGAAATATTTTTGGAGTAAAAGGAATGACTTATAATGCAAGGCAAACAGCTGAGCACCTTATGGGGGAAAAAAAAACCAACCAAACCACAAAAACCCAAATACTGTTCTAAGTAGAAGCAAGTCATATTATTTTTCAAAAGAGACAAGTTCTCTGCTTTAAACAATTTGGAAATTCAGGTACGTCTAACTTCTGTAAAAAAAATTGTATTTTTGAGTGGATTTCTCCTTCTGCACTGAAATTTAGTTCAGCTTTAAGGAATTATTTAATAAAAAAAAAATCCTAAGGATATTTAAAAAATTGTTTTCCATGCCACTTGTGCTTTTTCATGTTTTTTGTTTAATTTGGGTACTTTTTAATTCTCTGATTATTCTGAAAAGGAAAACCTTTGAGCTTGCATGGAAACAAGAGTTTGAAGTGACCATGTTGTTATTTTTCTTACCAATATTGTTGATTATTCAACTGATTAATCCCTTTTGGCACTAGTAAAGATTATTAGCCAGGGCCATAGTTTGAAATGGGGAGTCAGAGCAAATCATATAAGCAGGCAGGAAACATATTTTTCTTACATGGAGTTCCTAAGAGAGGGGACAAAAAACAGTTTCTGAAACCTTTCCTGAACATCCTGAGGCAGACTGAGAATCAAGGACATCCCACACAACTGAGACTGTCTAGTCAACCACCCAGAGCTCAACCTTCAAAACATCCTTTAGAGGTTTATGGGGAGTTAGAGACAGGCAAGGGAAATAAGGCAGGTGGTGCAAATTAAAGAAAATCTGTATGTACTCTGTCTACTCTATGTTTGAATTGAATAAAACAAACTTCTAAACACTACGGAACAGCTGTGCAAAAAATTAATTATATTAGATATGAGAAAGTCCAGGATTTCACCCTTTAGATGGATTCAGTACAGTATTTCTTGTTCATCCAGTTCATTTTGCTGTTCAGGAATGCTAATACAGCATGTTTTTGTTATTGATTTTTCTCTCCAGTGTCTCAGTGCAATGTACAGTCATGACTTTATTATGTTTCTGACCCTCCACGAGACAGTATAAATGCAGTCATCTCAGAGGTATAAAAGGATGGGCACAGAAATCATCTTTGGACTAGAAAACATATTCAGAGGAGAAATCTGGGCAGAGGGAGGAAGTTCATATAACTGATTACAATAATGATGATAAGAAAACAACCCTCCACGTAGGTTCTATGGGAACGTAAAAAAGGATGGGGTGGGAGTGGCAGAAAAGATTTCTGCCAGATGTGGAAAGCAGAGAGAGGACAATGCTGGCTCACGGCAGGATGCCTGTTTTCCTCCTACCAGTTTTGAATGACTTCCAGAAAAAGAGTATACCATAGAATATTTCTCCCTCGAGTGCCTGTGCTCCTGACAAGTATGAAATATAGGCAGGAGGGCTTGGCTATATCTCCAGAATGTGAAGTAGAACTAGTCAAAAAGCTTAAGTGTAATCTTTCTGCTAGGGTATTTTGTCCAACAGTTACCATGAAAAATTTCCTCGTTATATTTTTAGGGTCTCCAGCAGAGCAATAAAACTGCCAAATTTACTCACATAGACTCCAAAAGTAGAAGTTGGTTTGGTTTGATAGGATTGACTTTTTTATTATTTACTCCTTCAATACAAATGCTTGAGGTTTTTTTCCCTATCTTGTACTTTATTTTTTCCTTCAGTGTGATTCCCCGTCTTGTGTTCTAATAGTTAAAACAGTAGAAGGAGAATAATTCTTTAGAGTTAGAAAGACTTTTTGCATCACCTCCACTCCCAAAGAACTTCAGATTAGAAAAAAATCCTCCATTTTATTATTTGTAACATTTCAAGCTGAGAAAAAACAACTCCCTAAGAACGCAATGCTGTGACTGGAAAAAGAGGAGACAGCTTGTCTGCTTCTTCCTGACGTGGAGAGAGCCCTTATAGGCTACTGGTGCTGCTGTGCCATTGCCTTGCAAGAGAGACCAGGAAAGTGACTGCAGCCTTTATCCCCTCTCACACTCCTGCCACCCATGGTGCAGAGTTAAGTTAGGCATCTTCAAAGACAAAAGGTTCAGAGAGAGGGACCATAAATCTCTCTGAAGTTGTCCTCATGGTGATAGGTTGTTAGCCTACTGGCTCGCCACTGGATTTGGCTTTGGCTTTGTTTAACAGCTTGGTATTCTACCAAAAAAAAAAAAAAAAAAAAAAAATCAGGCCTTTAACTTAGATCCTAACTTTATGCCTTCAAGTTTTGATATTTTCATCTGAGGCATTTAGAATGTACCCATTATTTTTGCAGATCACATAATCAGATAGTATTAATAACAATAATACCTAATTGGCTTTTATTTTGACTACAGCATATTTTTCTAGTCCTAATTATTATAATAAAATATAATATGTGTCAATTGTTACACCAGAATTAAAGAATCCTATTACCACAATGGAGTTTTGTTCCTAATTAAATATGAAATTACTCTTTTTTGACAGAAGTTTTTGAAGCTGAAGTTCAATGTTGTCCCAGTTAAAATAAACCTACCAGAACTTCAGCAGAGAATTGTTTGCAAGTGACAGGTTTTTCTCCTTCAAGAACAAACATGAAGCAGTATTTATCTCATACTCAAAAAGTCTGTATTCAGCTCCATACACATTTGGTTTCTGTGGTTATTGTATCAAACCCGAGTCTGACTGAATTGAAAATTGTCACGTTCTCTGCTAGATCTGAACCACAGGTCTCAGATTAGACTGACATTCAGTTCCTCGTATATGTATATTGTATCCCCATAACAACATACAAACTCTTTGCAGATTAGTAATAAAAAAACCCACACTGTGCAGGAATACCTCTTTAAATGTGTCATGGGAGAAGATCTGGTAGTTAGAGGCAAACATACAAGAGGAAAAGATTACTATCAGTATAATACCAATGCAGCTGGCATCATTCCTTTGAGAAAATACTATGTTCCTCATGGTACAAATGAAAACAGGCTCCTGAGCAGTTGCATTTCCAAAATTTATCTTACAAAATTCCAAACAGAACAGATACAGAAGAATCAGGGCAACTGTTCAAAACAAGATATGGAAAGAAAATATGAAGATCTTAGAAAGAATCCTTTTGTTCAACAACAGTCTGACCCATCAGAAGACGGCTAGCATGAAATTTCTTGAAGCTTGTTTTGTCTGGGAAAGAATAATTGTAGTGTGTTCTCCATTGTATGATTATGCTTTCAGATTAGTTTTCATGTGTTTACTGCTCCCTAAGCAAATATATTTACAGGAATTAAGTAAACCACATACAAACTTATAAATTTGAATTTATCCAAGAATAAAGATGGTGTTTTCTAGCTCCACTTAATTATTGAAGTGCAGGTGGGGAGGAAGTCAAAGTGAACAAAAGAAAGCCAGGTTTCCATTTTATGGTGTTGGGTAAATTCCATCACTACTTATTCTTTCCTTCTGTGAAGAATGTAGCTGTGATTTTCACTTAGCTCTGCTGAGGTGCTGCAGACCATAATTTGTTTCAAAATGCATTCAGATTTGCTGATGGTATTGCAGAATGGCAATTCATTAAACTCAGTTTGGAAGTGCACATAAACACATACTTTCAACTTGTTCTTAAGTGCCTTAAGACTAAGCAAAGACCAGGAATGAGGTAGACCCACCTCTTGGCAGACTCCAGTTAAGTTGTGCCAGTTAATGTCCTGTCTGAATGTGGTCAGATATGCAGAGACCTTTGGTACACTTGGCTAATTACATTACAAAATCATAAGAACGGTATCCTAACTGTAATGCAGAATACACCCACTCTTCCCATGTTATGAGTTGCTGAGCCATGCCATCAAATTTTGTTTGAGGTCTGGCCAGACACACTTAACACAGATAAACAGGACTCGCTATGAACTAAAACCTCATTCTCCTTTTCCTTTGGGTCAATCTTGTTGCCCTTCTCCTACTCAAACCTGGCAGCTTTGTGGTATATGTTTTCCTTAGTGTTCAGTGATGGAACAAAGCTTGGAAAAGAAAATGAGAGTCAAAAGTATAATTTATTTGTAGCAAGGAAACCACTCATTCACCAAGTCAAACACTAAAGGGCCTGCCCAGAGAGGTGGTGGATTCACCGTCCCTGGAGGTTTTTAAGATGAGGCTGGATGTGGCACTGAGTACCATGATCTCGTAATCACAGTGGGGTTGGATCAAGAGTTGAACTTGATCTCGAAGGTCTCTTCCATCCCAGTTATTCTATGATTGTATGATTCTATGAAAGGGGGTTTGTTCCAAATTATTATAAAATACTCTCCTTTGGAGCCCAGATTGACACTTCCTTCTCCAGAAAGTCATTCTACAAATTGACTTGAAATTCCAAATTCTGTCTAGCTGCCTTTCCTTATTAAGCAACTGTCTTCTCAGATAGTCCTTACTAAAGGGACATACCTAAAGTGCAGACACTGTCATTTAAGGAAAATTACTAATTGCTATGTAGAGGCTTCTCCACTGGAACAAGCATATTGTTAGAGTGGATACCAGGCACAGGATCTCTTAGAAGTCATGTAGGGTTGAGATTTTTTATTCACAAACTGATTTAGAAACAGAAGAGTGATCAGGCATTCCAATTTAATCTAAGGTAAGGCTTAGCTTAACAGTTGAGTTTTGCTGTTTTCCAGAGAGCAGAAAACAATGGATAATTTCAAGTTAAAAATTTCTCATGTCACTGACCTTTAACCAAAACTATAGTGGAATTGTTGATGTTTCTTATCATTTAGCTGAACAGATTCCCTTCACTCTGGTTTGACACATTTCTCGTAAGCTACTAGGAAACGTAACAGTGGCAGTGATCTTCTGTATATATCTGTTATAGTCTAAATGCTCATTGATTTTTCACACCTGTGAGATGGTAGGAAAACAGTTATTTCCTCTGAGTTAACAAGATGTAAGAAGAGATTTGTTATCTGGAACTGTTTACAGATTACTATACCAGATGTAAACATGGAAGCTGCTTGTTAGGTGCTGTAGCTGAAGCACAAAAATGCTACATCCAGCCAACTCCCAGATAAGTTCATAGTTAACAAAAGCAGGATTAAAAACTAGATCTTACTCCTGCTGAAAGCAGTGAACCTTTTCTCTACTGAGCAAGATGAACAGCCCAAGATCAAGGCATCTAACACAGAAGCTGAAACTCAGTTCTCTGCTTGGACAGGTGAAAGTTGTGTGTCATTAAACCCTTATGGATTCTAATGAGAACAAAGTTGTTCATATACCTCCTGTCAGTCCTGAAATCCTTAAACCTCAGACAAAGAATAATTTTGGCTCTCCTGGATGTAATACAGAATAAATTTGTAGACATGAACCAGACACAGCTACATGAAATTTAGGAAAGTTAAGCATCTCATGCTCCTCATGTAATTCGCAGTGTTCTTCACAGCTTCTCAACAAAGTCCTGTGCCATGACTCCACTGCTGTCATGGGAAGAGAATGGGATATTCCATCAAACATCTGGATATAGGGCTGTCCCTTCGGGTTATGTATACAGAAAGTACACATCCTGGACACACTCATGTTTGGAGTTTTAACACTGAAGAAACCCATACTAGTGACAGTTTCTCTATTTCTAAGGGTAAAAAAAAAGAAACACGAATGTTTCTGCATTGAACAGAGCAGGAACGCCTGTTTTACTAACCTAAACTCATCACTGTATGTCAGGATAGGGAAGGAAAAGAGAAGTACAGAAAAGATACTGGTTTTATATTTTATTTTTCTTTTTTAATTAAAAGGCATCTTTCAACTAAATTGTGTAATTATATGTTAATATTGGTTAGGAAAAATATGTAGGTACTTCAAAAGTTGCTCCTAGCCAAAGAACAATAATAAAGTTTTACTTTAGAACGACATATTTCTTCCACCAGAGTTGCTAAGGAATCATTACAAACACCTCTACAATTCTGATTTTTTACTCTAGTAAGATCCTAAGCAGTTTGAACAGACTGAATTTTGAAGAACTGTTGTGTTGCTGTTCCCCTACAGCACTAACAGTAAGCTCAGATATAATGCACAAGTTAGTTTTCATTTATTAGCCTTTGAAAAATTGTACTCAATATTAATAAACGAAACAATAATCTAAACCAAATAATATAAACCAAAACAGACTTCTGGTTTCATTTAACACAATAAAAATCAGTTGTGAGCTAGCGATAGTGTATTTTATAGACACTTGGCACAGCAGCAGGAGGACAGATGCTTCATCTGGAGGAAAGCTTTGAAAGATGCTATTATCAGCATTCTCTGGCAAACTGAGCTTTGATATTTTGCTATAAAATCAATCAGTGAATGTGAGTTATGCTTTGGGACAAAGATTTCATATTTGTGGTGGTAGGCACCACAAGGGGAGATCTGTTTTTTTCAGAGTACTCAATCATGTCTTCATGTACGAATGGTTAAAGCATCAGAGCATGTTTTTAGGCAGGGTCTAAGTCTAAATCTTTTTGTCCCTTTCTATGTGTTGTTACCCATGACTCCTAAGCACTTGTGATGTGTTTATGTGTATTTCTAATAAATTCTGAACTGTGCAGGCAATTTCAGAACAAAGGAGTGAGGATCTTCAAGATATTGTTTCCACAAGTCTATTGTATCTTATTAGATAACAGGAAATTAAATCACATATGTCAAACCATCAGAAATCAATCCCTATCCACTGCTCATAGAAATACAATTTTTTTATAAGTCTGCTTCCAGTACTAAATTCTTTCCATGACTATTTATATAATTAGCTTCATGAAACTTGTTTATACTTCTCCACCAAACGTCAGGACCTCTTTGCATTCCTGGGAAATGCCTAAACAAGTTACTATAACATGAGAGGTGAGATTCTCAGCTAGACATACTTGGGTGAGTCCAGATACAGGCTCTCTACTGTTTTAACCTTCAAGCTCTTCCCAAGAGTGTCTCAAATAGAAAGTGTTTCAATAAATTTCCGTTTGGTTTGCTGAGTTTCATTGATGAGTATTTCTCAGGAGGGTCAAGGGGAAGTTTGACTGCTTATGGACAGGGAACAGAGGGACAAGCAAAGTTTCTTTGGCCAACTCAATTTTTGTAATACAGTGAGTTCCAGAGGAGTCTCTCAAAGCTTTCATCCCAACACCGTTGCATTTCATTGTGAAAAGACAGATAAAATGAGAAAGAAACCTAAGATTCCCAGAATCAGTCAAAACAAGAATGGCTAGTATTTTTTTTTGCCCCACTTCTAGTTTTTAATGAACAAGAAATATAAATATCATTGGGCTTTGGTAACAACTAAATGGCTCAATGTTGTGCAAACTTTTAATCTTTATTTACTTTAAAGAGAGGATGATGGAACAAACTTGAAATCTAAAGTAGCATGCCTGAAATTAGATTTTGGAGCCAGTATTTCCACCTAGAAAACAAGCGTTAAGTAAAGTTTGACAGAACCAAGTACTACAAGTTAATCTTGCCTCTAATTAAATTTTATGTCGAACAGTTCTTTTAAATGAGTAGCATTAAAGGTACTTCAACTTCCTTCCTCCATATTGCATCTGTTTTGAAATTCACAAGCTGTAAAAGCTAAGGAGAACCACATAATCCACAGTCTGACTTCCTGTCATAGGCATCTATCTACATAGACCCTCACACAGTCACTATTCCTCCAGGCTCAGAATTCCATATGAGTCAGTGAATATCTTCAGGGATACACCAACCATGATTTAAGAAGGGAAATTCTGTCCCCACAGAAGCACATGGAAAGTCTTCCCCACATCCCACCTATATAATTACCAACTAAACGTTTGGATATGATAAACTTTCAGTGAATATGAATAAAAACCACCAGAGGAACCTGGTGATATTTGCTTAGCACATCTCTGTGTTTGGGATCTGCAGTAATGTTATTTGATGAAGTGGTTTGTCTCTAGAGCTCTGAAGAATTCTTCATTTCATTACACGAGACCAGAGATAGATTCAAAAGGACATGCAAACACACTGTAATCCAGGCAATCAGCATCACTGCTACACATACCAAAACACAAACCAGCAAATTTGCCAGGCTGTAATATCAGTTAATTTGCAAACTGGGAGAAAACAGATTTTCCAGTTGACCTCATGGTAGAACTGGTTTTTCTCCAAGGTGCAAGAACAAGTATTAGCAGATGAAAATAAGTGGTAGTGGATTCATATGTAGTATTATACATACTATCAGTATTCTCTCAATACAGTGGTAGTCTCGAACTGTGAACTGTATCTTCTGGTAGTCCATGGACTGTTTCTAAGAAATCCACAAAACACGGCCAAGAAAGATCTACTGATGATAGTACCTTGTATTTACTCTATAAGAGAAAGCAATCTCTTTTGAAAAAAAATTAGATTTACAAACTGAAAAAGGATAGGAGCTACTCTTTTAGGAGTCTACTATCCTGTTCCCTGCCTTAGCAAATTGATAGGACAGTTGATCCCTGAAAGAGAAGACAAGCTGAGAAAAAAGAAAGATTAATTGATGTTGTTCTAACAAAGACATTTCAAAAATAGTCCCATAAAAAGATTATGAAAAAATAACATTTATCCTAAGAATGTTACAATGAAATTAAATTTTGTTCACTAAGTTTTCATGAAGAATGGTACTGCCTGAATCCATATTTAAGTTAGCAATCTAATGAAGCATATGGAATTGTTATCAAGTGACAAGTCTATAATATTCTTTGAAACCTGCTGGTGCCAAGACATTTGACTCCAATCCAGTGAATGCCTTATGTAATGTTTAAAGTGTTGGAATTAACTATATTATTTCCCATGCTTGGTGGCCCTAGTGACCACGGTAGGTGGGAGTTTCTACATGCTTTGGAAATATAGATTATAACCTTAAATTGGAAGAACAATAGATTAACACTGAGGGTGTCAGTATGTTTCCCAGAGAAACAGAAATGGCAGGAGTAACTTCTAAACCTGCAAAGAAAATGCATTTTCACTGTTATGACTTGGCTTCACTTCTCTTTTCATATGCCTTGACTATACTCATAATCCTGTTTGCAATAATTTCTAGTGTTTTGCACAGCACTCCAGGTTTCACAACCGTTTGCAACTCGAAAAGTTACTGAGAACTTGCTGCTATACTGTATTTCAGTTGCTACCAGACCACAAAAAGAGAACATAACTAAACATGAATCTTCTGTGTGATGTATGTGCTTGTCAGGCAGGCAACAAAACTTGCTTCAAGTCAACTGAGACTTAAGTTAATGATGCATTTTTGTTTTCTATCTTCTGGTGGCCAACAAGCTTTGTCAAACCTGACAAGAACTTTTGCACAGAACTATTCACCACAAATAGTGCAGTCAAAAAGCTTCATGGCAGGACTTTAGTCTCTCTGCTTTTGCTGAGAATTTAAGTAAGTTTCTGTTTTCAGAGTAACTAACTAAATTAAACCTGGAAATCATTTTAAAACAACTCATATTATTTTTTTTTTTTTCAGAGTCAGTGTTCAAGACTTTCTAGAACATGTGCAATCCAGTTTGTGATGCAAACTTCAGATTTGCCTAGCTCCTGGAAACAGATGTGTGAATAGTCTGGGCTGCCAAACTTGTTCTATTACTGAAAATAGGTTCTCAGAAGACTTGTACAAGGATGGTGAAACTCAACTAGGATATAATCATTGCATATAAATTCTGTGATTCTGTTTAGCAGGACAGATTTTACCCACTATTAGAAACAGTGCATAAAGTTAATTTCCTGACTGCTAAATTTTATATTATGCACTTGCTTCTAACTCAACTTTCCTTAGATCCCTCACTCTAAAACTTATAATTTGGTGACTTTTCACAATATATGGATCAACATTTTTTTCCTTCTGATGATGGTCTAAACCATTACATCAGTACAGATGTCTGGATTACACATTAGCTACTTTGATCCTAGCTTCACCCATGAGAAAAAATAAAATTAAACTTAACAAAATATATCGGGTCCATAAAACCAGCATTGCCTTGTTCTTGAAATCCCTACCTTGGATTCATAATACTCATTACTCAGAAAGTCAGCCAATAAGCACAGATATATTCTTTTGCATCTGGGGCTAACTATGCCCTTGTCTGAGGTCTAAATGTCAATTAAATTCGAACTATTGGTTGCCCTAACTTAGTCCTGGCAAACGATCACTTTTCCTCCCCGCTAATGGAAGCCTACCCTTGAGCACTTCTGCAATTCAGAGTATGCCCCATCTATTTCATCTGTTTATTCATGCCTATACTTATTAAGCCTAATGGGAAGGCTGCTGTGAGCCAGGCACCATTTGTAGGGATGGCTCGTGCTGGGGCTTGTCTAGAGCCTCACTCTGTGTATGAGCCCACAAAACCACGAGCTGAAGCGATGGTGCTGGAGCCCTGCTTTGAAATGGACCCAAGCACCACTTTTAAACCTGGCACCTAACCAGATGGGTATTAAGCCCATCTAGCAGCACACTCCTGATGGGTTTTTAAGGCAAAGAGCATGAGAAACTCCACAGTGAATGGAGTATCAGAGCATAACACACCACACTGTAGGTTGAGGTGGAAGGGGAAACGGCAGCAGCACTTTGCATGCAGGTTAGCTCACAGCCTGCACTCACTTCACTGGCAGTCCCTGGTTCCAGGGAACTGGGCATACTTTCCTTTCAGAGTATCTTAACTCACTACTTGTGAGAGCATTTGTATGTTGACTCTCACAAGAACAAGATGTGACAAAGTGATGCTTCCATTCCCCTCTCAAATCTGGCTTACTCTTTTAATCCACGCTGTACTCATTAAAGTTCCAGGCTCTGGTCTTGAATACTGCTTTAACGTTCCCAGGGAACCAGAGCACAGCTGGTCTGCACAGTGTTTTAGAGAAGGTAGGTTTGTTTACGTGGGAATAGAAATCTGCATGAAAGTTATGTTGTCTGAATAAACACAGGTTTTGCTGTTAACTACAAGACTTTTGATTGGAGGCAATTCTCAAAGGCTATTAGACAGAGGGCATTATTTTCACATGCAGAAGCATCTGTACACATTTTCCTATGGCAAACGTATCCTACTTTGCTACCTATTAAATACTGGTTTTCAAAAACTGAGTTGAAAATTCACTAAAACGCAAGCTTACAAATAGTCCCAAAAGGCATTTTACAAGTTTCCACATGCAGTTTTGCATTTGGACTTCCATTTCAAACATTTTCATTCCACTCCTTGCTATCTTTGAAACAAATGTTGTCAGCCACATACATATCTCATGGTTTTGTGACAGACTACAAACACAGAGGTTTAGGACAAAAATGGTCAGCTCCCTTAGATTTGTGGCAGACACTCAAACAATGCAAAACTCTTCTGTGAAATCCTGTAGCATGATGGAACCAAGCAGTAGATCAATGTGAGCTGAATCTTGCTTATGGAAATGTGTGTAAATGATGACACACTTTAATAAATTTCAGATATAATGAATTTCCTGTCAGAATTTCATTTTGCTTTTCCTAATGTTGTCTAAAATATAACCTACATTTTAAGGCATCACTAAAATAGATGATTTTTGATTGTTTTCATTGTTACTTATTTAAAAAGTAGTGATTAATCCAATTATGACAAAAGATAATTATTATCTAAATTCACGAAGAGCAAAATGTGAAAATACCATCAGCAAAGCATTGTCACCAATATACTGATGCTGCATGATCTATCCTGTTAGTTCTCTTTCAGCTGTGTTTTCTGTTGTCCAGAAGAAGATTAGCAACACTATGCAGTTTAGAGATCAACTGGTACAGTGTGGTGTTTTCATGGTGTGAAAGACTGTTTTGAACCCCCAAGGAAAAAAACCACCATAAAATAATAACATAAAATACACATCAACAGTTGCAGTTGACCAAAGTTGCTAAAGTACCCATTACTGACTTCTCTCCTGTGACAAGGCCTATATACCCACAATGCAAACTAATGCAAGACTTACGAGGGAAAATTAATCTGAAACTTACTGTTTCATTTCTATGGTTCAGGCTGTAATAAACAATTTCTTAAGTGAAATCCATCGAAAGTGATGCTGAAAATTAAAAGAAGGAAAGGGGAAGGGGGACAGGATATATGATGATTGAGTTTCTCAGCTCTAGTATTCACTTATACATTTAGCTTCTAATTAAAAGCAATGTTTCTGACTAAAGAGCCATGGCATTTGGACTATCTCTTTTCAAAGACATCTGGCTCATAGTGATGCCATCATCCCTCTTTCTCACTGTGAAGAGAACAGTTAATCCTGGGAAGTTGCATCTCGTGGATTTCAGAAGAGAATGAAACTTTCTATATTAAAAAGTTAAAATAGAGTAGAGGCACTAAAGTTTAAAGCAATCTTTCTATCACTCCACCCTCTTCCCCATCTGTGAACACTGAAAGCAACAGCAAACCTGTGCCCCTTGGCATTGTCTTCCATTTTTCAGTTGTACTACCTGCTTAATGGGAAAGCCTTCCAGGCAGAAATCAGTACAGACTGGCTATGCTGCCTACTGCCCGGACATTGGTTCTGTGCAGTTAAAAGACTCTGGGCTTTAAGTGGTGCAGCAGATGCTGTTCTTCACCTGGTCCCTTTTCCCCATTCTTCTCAAAGCTGTTTGTGGGCATGTAGTTGGCTCTCTCCCTCTCACCCAGCTGCACCCAGGTGACGTCCCTTCCCAGCCTCCCTAGAGCCCTCCCAGGCTATGCCAATTTGCTATTTGCATTAGGACACCGTGTGACTTGTTCCTCTGAACTGCTGAAAATCTGAAGTGTGAGACATTTCTTGTCATTAGCTATTTTCCAAGTAATTTTCCAGATGAGTATTTAAAGGTAATGATGTTAGACTCCTTGTCATCAGGTCATGGAAACATTTGGTACCCTGAAAATGCTTCTGGTCTGAACCTGTGATATTTTCTGTGGGCTCCAAAATTTACTTGAGCATCTTTGTTGCACTCTGTTTTTCTGCCTTTTCCTCTCTTACAGAGATACAAACCTTTAAAGATTAATTAATTAGCTTTTAGCCACCCCAAGATTGAACATAAAGGTAACACAAAAACAAAAAAACCCAAAAAAACCCAAAACAAAACAAACAAAAAAAGAGTGAGAAGCCAGAACTCTGTTGCAATGCTTTGCCATCAATGTGTTGATTAAAGAAAATGTTAAACTGTAGTTTATCATTCAAGCCTGTAGAAGATCTATTGATACAATGGATGAAATAAAAAACTAAAAAAAAAAAAAAAAGAATTATCTAATTACCCTTTGCTTGCATCTTTACTGAATAAGAAATACAGAAGGAAATTCATCTTTGTTGTGGTTCAGATTTCCTCATTGTGCTCAAATCTGCTCTTAATTTAGAAATATGCTGGTGTCCTCTTTCACCTTTTCATTAAATGTTGCTCAGACTTCCTGGATCTAAAGGAAGCCTTGAGATTGGCCCTGAAAAAAATGTCTTTTGGAACAAAGTGCTGGAGTCACTGCAATACTGAGGACCGAATTCAGACCTTTTGAATGGACAGGGAAACAATTCAAAGGCAGGATGGACCTCCTATACTGGTAAGAAAGTGATGCTGTGAAAGAGATTTTTGCCCAGGAAGTCTGCAGTCTCCATTTCACCTATGTCCCTTCTCTTCTCTTTTTCAGCTGGGCCTCTCTGGCTTTTCCTCCTCATGGAGGCCTTATTGAACACTCTATTTCTTTCTATCTTTGCCATTTTTATCCTTGCTTTGTTTCCATTCCTCCCGTTTTATACTCTCCTCCCTTTTCTACCTGCTATCTCTCTGTCTCTTGGTTTACTCCTCCTTCATTCCCTCATCTGGGTTTAGCAAAACAGTTCTGGCCATCTTCCTCAGTTCACCACTCAATGGTGTTTCCATGATCCTCCTTTCACTTCTCTCTTCTCTCTCTTCGTTTGCTTATTTTTAATTCTCTCTCCTTTTTTTTTTCATTATCCTTTTTTAAACTGCATATTCTTTTTTTTTTTTTTCCCCCACTTCCGCACCTCTTCTGTCCCATATTTTGTGTTGCAAACCATTTCTTGAAAAAAAAATTACTTAAAGCAGAAATGATACAGTTCAGCTCCCTGGGATAACAGCAAGAGACGGATAGAGAACAAGCTTCCTTTTTCAATGCTAATCAGTCAACACAAAGAAATATGCTAGAGAAGGAGAAGCGCATATTTCATCTGCAGAGCACTAAAGAATGGATGTGTGCAGGCTCTGCCCCATCATATAGTGCTGAGCAGAAGGAGGAATTGATCAGTGGGAGTTAACTGAGCACATGAAACTGTTGAGAGGCCACCGTATTTCTCAAATGCCCTTTAGCTGAGACTCACATTGACTCCCACTCTGTTGAAGCATGATGTTCTGTCGCTCTGATGGATTAAAAAGCAAGTTGTTAAGGTTTGTCATTTATGATACGGGGCAGCAGTTTTCAGTGGAACACAGACAACCAGGGCAAAAAATATGAGCTATGGAGTAATATACTGTAATTTAGAGTATCTGTCATCATGGTTTTTCTTGTGTCCTTTGTTCTGGGTCTTGGTCCCACTAGTATCACAGCCTGGGGATCTTAGAAGACTGTACCTGAGCTGTGGATTCAAGAAGACTACCTGGGAAGCTGCACACCAACAGAGCTAGAGATGTTCCTTGGGTAGTGCTGAAAATGGGTTTTGGTTCACATCGACCTTTGAGTGAAATGAGAAATGCTACATTATTTTAGATTTGAGGGTGTTTGCATTCAGACCCATGGTAGTCTTGTTTTGCAAGTTGGAATAGTGCCCTTTATATTTCTGAGGGTCACTAATTCACACTTCTTCAACTGCTCTGCATAGATACAAACTAATATAAGCACCCTTACCCATATTGAAGTTATCTTCATGTTTCAGTGCTAAATCTATCAGTTCATCAAGCCCCACGCTGTTTAAATGAAAATTTAGCATTTCTTTGCCTCATACAGGGATAACAAGGCACTCAAAAACTCAGATGAAGCATGGCAAATTATGTTTGGAGACCTGACTTCTTTCAAACAAATATGATTGATTTTTTTTTTTTTTTTTAAGTTTGTGGAAGAGCATGAACGCTGTTGCTTTTCAAAGTATCTAAATTTGGGACATAACTGGTCTTCAAATGTGCCTTTTCCATGTTGACACTTCATGCTTGTTAGACAAAGGAAAAGAAGTTTCAACATAAAAATAACCATCAAAAATCCATTAAAAGTGAAGTTTCGTAGAAAACCTCAATCACATGAGATTAGTCAGTCATGGTTTAGTGAAACAATATTTCTCAATGGAAACGTCATTCAACACTTTTTTCTTTTTTCCTGACTGAATACAGGCATATTCATGGATACACTTCACATACTGAGTGGACTTTGTCAATCCTTATAAACTGGTTTTTTGTGGCTTAATAAAAACTTACACCTACAATCTCATAGACTGTGCTGATCATTTATGAGTGATTTTCTTTGCAAAGTACCCATTTAGCCAAGAATGGATTCCATGCCTCTGCAGAGAAGGATTCTGTATTTGATATGAAACAAGCAATCCTATGCATTGAATTGATAATCAGTAAAGAGAGTATCTAGGGAAAGAATGACTCAGATGATTTTATTTTATGAAAAAGATTGTTCACATGCACAGAATGGACTCTCATTTCACTATCTTCCCTTCCAAAAAGCTTTGTATACCAGCACTGAGAAGAAAGCGTACGATGAAAAAGGGAAGGTGGATGTATATGCATACGTTTCTATTGTTAACCCAGACAAAAAAGAATTGTTTCCTTGTTATCCCACTCCTTTGATGTTCTAGAGAAATGTGTTGTTCTGAATGCTTTCTACATGAGTTTTTGTTTAAAGAAAAAAAATAAAATATATTACTTATGCCTTTTAAACAAAGGGCATATTTTCACTTATAAAACTTGAACTGGAACAATTAAATCCAATAAAGAGTACAGTTTCTATCAATAATTTACTACAATCATTCTAATATTTAAGACATCAATAAACTTAGTTGGTTCCTATTTAATGTCAAAGTAATTACCCTAAAATTACATCAACTTGCCATCCTAAAAAACCCAAAAGTAATAAACCTTTCACTTTCTGCATTAAAGACTCTTCACATTAGTTTCTATAACTTAGCTATGTAATACACCAGTGTAAATATTTTAAAGGGACAACTGCATTATCTTTGCCGGCAAAGATTTCTTAACCTCCGTTAATCCACCTTTTATTACTACTGTAAAAGAAAAGTATTAATTGGATCTATCAAATTTTGGACGTGGTTAAATGTTTTTAATGATTGAATATATTTTTTTGTTTCCCTTCCAGCTTTCTAGGAATGCCTGCTTTCTCCATGGCTTATAGAACTTATGAAGGGCAAAAGCCTGGTTCAAATAAAAACCTTCAGTGTATTCCTCTATTTATATGTAGTGGTTATTGTTAAAGTCTTCTCTTTTTCACTCTTGAAATACCTGAAATTACATTAGCAACAAAAATTTTCATTCAGAGCCATCATCTAGGTCCCAGTTCTACAAAATGAGTATCTGAAATCTAGGCATTTTGTTAGACTGGGAGAAGACTGAGAACTAAGTGGTTTTGGTAATACTTGAACTATGAAATTGGCTTATATTTAGGGATGGGGACAAAACAAAAAAGTTTTTCAAAGTGTTGACAAAACAAGAAACATTTCTCACTATGTGGCCTGTTGACTAATGGACATTGCAACAGTCTGGACAAATCACTGAATACATACATATTTTTCAAACCTTATAGTCTTCTATTTGCAACCTTTTAAAAGCTCTGAACAAATATGTTCAGCAATAGCTGGAACTGGAACAAATATTGGTCAATGAGAAGCAGAATATTATTTGTGTTTTCAATAAGAACATAATTAAAATTGAAACTAAACTGTTGCACATGGACTAGGATAAAAACTAGAACTAATTAATTACTGTGTAACTAAATAAACACTGGTACTGCAGTGTGAGCCTAAGGGCCTATTCACATGGATTCCTTTTTGGTATCAAGGCCATGCTTGGTTACAACTAGAAAGACCAAGATTTATCCAAGTTTAAATGTCCTGTGGATATATGGAAGATAAAGGAACTCAAGGTGAATTTAGCAAGCTTTTAAGTGTGATCCCATCAGGTGTATGAACTGGAACTATGAGAAGTCAGTACTACTTCTATTCAAGTAGTGTTAATTGCTGGTATTTGAAATAAACCATAAAATTGATGAGACAGAAATACATACAAAGAGGAAAACCTCATGTTTCAGTCATTGTAGAGTTATTAAATGACTCTGTGTTGTAGAGGTCTTTGAAGACATGAGTGCCTTTAACATTTAGTTGTGTTTTCATCAGTGTTTGAGGCTGCTCATTATATAATCACATGGCTAGTCCAAATCTGTCTCCCCACACACCCTCTTAGTTTAAACGGGGTGCACTTTCAAATCATGAACATGGCAAAATATTTGGTAGCCTACATTTATATTGTCTCCAAAGGCCACAGTGAGGGAATTAGATCCTTCTTATAAAATGCTGTTATTAACCATACTGTGACCACCTGACCAGGTGCTGAGAACTCTCTGATTTTGCCCTCTCTCCTCAGCCAGGCTGAATGTTGCCCAGCAGCTCACAGTCCCATTGAGGGCAAAAGGTGTCATCTCTCACTTTGCAGAGAAAAGGCAAGAGACAAACGGAAATTATATGGAGACAGTAGCATCAAACAGTATGGCCTCAAAATCACTATTTTGAGAAAGCAATGGTATGAATAAGGCAAGAAGAGAATTCTATAAAGGGACAAGGAAAGAAAGAAGATTAACACAATGTGCAGCCATGAGGTTTCTTGCAAACTCCACGCAGTGGTGAAATCACCGTGTGTCTTTGCTTCCCAACATGGCTCACTATGTTGCAAAATAAAACCCACCAGCATAGTTTGATTACATATTGACCTTTAATCTATAAAGAAGATTAAATTCAAAGTTTAACAGTATTAAAGAATAACAAATACTTTTTAAAACAAAAATACAAGATAACACACAGATGCATCTTGGTTTCTCCTGCTGCCAAAGCTTGGAGTACATAATTTCTGGGGTACGATTCCATTGCATACAATGTTTCCTATCACTTCAGCACGTCAGAATTGAAATGAAACATTTTTATTTGCAAAAAAGCTTCACTGGGTACAAGTTCAAGTCAGGATGCTATTATGATTAGCTAGTCACATGTCAGATCCCGTTTATTATTTAAACAAACCAGAATGAAATCACTACTTGTTGCAACATTCCTGCCTTTCCTTGTCAGGTCCTAGATGCCAGCAGTCCATAGATGCCAGCAGTCCATCTACCACTGCATTGATCAACTCAGCTGCTTGTAACTCACAATTGTTCAAAAACAGTGCTTTTTTCATTTGGGTCCCCTGCCCTAAATTCATATCTGCAAGTTCTTATTCTCCTCAGACACAAATAAAAAAAAAAAAAAAAAAAAAAAGCATCTGGGGGAAAAAATGACAGAGAAGGTATGAAAACTTACGAGAACTTCTTTCAGACAGCAAGGAAAAAGTCTCAGGCAGGAGCTATGTGAGTAGCCCCTCCTGAGGACAACTGCTCATAATTTGTTCAGCTTTACCTCTAGCGGACCCTGAGGCAAGCTAAACAGTTGGTACGGCGTAGGGGGAAAACGGTTGAACCATCTGCTTGTTGTTCCCTGTCTGTATAGTACGATTTAAATTCTGACCCATATAAACTTTGTTCCTGCTTTGCACTGACCACAGAAATATGCTTTTAGGCCGAGGCCATACCAGACCAGAGATACATTACAATCTAATACACCTTACTACTTTTTGGTTTGCTGTACTAATAACCCAAGTGAAAGCAAATAGGAGAAAAATCCTACCAAAACTTATAATAAAAGGAACTTTAAAAATGGATAAAAGGATACATTTTTCTATAAGCATCCCAAGTAGAATAACTGGTTTTTTTAATCCATTAGTGGTTGTATTCTCATTGCATGATCTTCGAAAAGTCTAATAATTACAATTAAAAAAACCCAAACAAAATATTGCCACCGATGAAAAACCTGTTCAGTTAAAAACTGTAAAACCAAGTAAACAGCAATTTACATAATTCTCTCAGTCCTACAAACCTGACATTTTCAACACTGCTTGGACAAAATTGAGAATACAGTAGATTTTTCAGCATAACTCTAGTTAAATGATATTTTTAAGAAAAACGAGGCATACTATTGAAACCAAAATACATAGAATCAGGTTTCTATGCTACTGTTTACCAAAAAGTTATTTTCTAAAAAATTAATTAAATGCAAACTTTTACATCTCCAACATGTTTTACATATTTCAGATAACAAAAGAATACACATACATTGTATGTGATAATTTTTCAAAACTAGTCATTACATTTTCACAGATTAAAAAAAAGTCTGCTTAAATATTTCATTTCTACAAAGTGAATTTACATTTTTAAGTACAAAGTGCAAATACTACAGTTGTTTTTATTGCCTTTTGGTGAGGAAATCTCCCACATGTCAAAGAGATCTGCCTTGGATCAGTAAGGTGTTCACCCTTGCTTCTTAGAAACCTGCTGAAAGGAAGTTGGAAAAATGTGTGTCATTAATGATATTTTCAATTAATACAGTATAAATATCTATCTCTATTTCTCAAGAGTGTCCACATGCCACTATCAGAAGGCGAGTTCTGCACAAATATACATGGGGAACAAAAAAAAACCACTTCCCTTTATGGTATATACAAGCAAGGCTATGAGCAACATTTTTACTATTTCTTACCTACGGTCCCTTTAAATCTATTCCTGTTAAACACACAGTTTTAGCAAGTGCCTGGGCAAGTCCCTGGTGCAATATACCTTTCTATGGCATGTGATGTATAAGGAATGAGCTGCTGGCCAAAGTCTTGTGAACAACCTATAGTTTTGTTGTAAACTTTTTGCTAGGCTGCAAAACACCCTCTGGGTCTCACTGACAGTGTGTGTGTGCATGTATGTTGGACAGGATGGAGCTAAGCAAGGGAAATATGCCTGGCCACTACCTTAGTTCTCTCAGACCCATCATGTATTTGACCTCTTTTAGAACAATCCCAGCTGAGATTCAGTTAGCATATTAGTGTATTTTCTCTATCTGCTTTCAGTAAGCTCTTATGTGCCTGTACACTCACAGATGTGCACATATGTGGAAAAGCGTATTCAGGAATACACAGCTAAGCACACATAAGCATATATATATATATATATATAAAACTAAATTGATGCAATAAACCAATAGAAAATGAACTTTTGAGTGTGTGTCTCCTGAGTGGTGCAAATCTGATCACGCCCTCAGATGGGTGGTTTCCTCTGAGTGGCTCCCATGCTTTTCAATAACGTTTTTTCAAATGAGAATTTCTGTGATGAAAACTACCTTCTGCATTTGCACTCATGTATTGTTCAAGTATGAAACTGCCAACAGATGGTTTGCTTAGCCAGCCTTAATTTAAGGCTATCATTTGTCAGCAACAGCTCTTAAAACAATTGATGCTGAGTCAGCAAAATTATTGGACAAAATTAAAAACCATAGCTGTTCTAAGGACACTTTTATTACAGATTCTGCAGCTCAGGATCAGATTACAAGAAAGAGGAGAGGGCTTGTCATGCTTCAAGTGAAATGCACGTGCGCCAGTAATATAATTAAAATAAGCCCTTTGAATGTTTTTCAGTTCCGACAGGATAATAGTTTTCAGGCTGCCTTGTTTAAAGCCATAAGTAATTTGTGTGGAAAGCTGGAAAAATTAGTACCACAAACATTTGTTTAAACAAATAGAAACTTATCACATCCTTGTAGCTGTGAGAATATTTTATATTCCATCAAAGTTTTGTAGGAGGTCTCTGGTAAAACCCACAACCAATACTGAGCTTGCCTTAGGAAGTGTGAACCTAACATCAAACAAATGAGAGAAAAAAAGGAACAACTTGATGAACAATGATGAGAGGAAGATTTCTCTTGGCTTGTGGGGAGATTCACCTAGGGTTCCATTTCTAACAAACTAATCTGCCTTTATGATAGATGAGACAACATTTACTAGAACTATGGTTTTAGGATATTTTTATCCAAGTTCCTATTTTCATGGGTACAGGATCACCTTAAGCTGTTTTTATAATATGTTTACATGAGTATTTTTTAAACCAGTTCATAATTTACTGATGTTTTTGTGGGAATTAATAATTCAATTGCTCTAACTAATACGGTAGTGAGGTAAGAACAGTGTGAAGATGACTCTTTTACTAGACCATTCAAATAACTGGAATTACAAGTCCTTCTTCAGGACCATGCAAAAGTATTAGGAAGGTATGCCTATGCTGCCCAGAAAACTGAATCTTTAGAATTAATGATTCTAAAAATAGACACATGCAAATTTTTAACCTATTTTCCTGAGCTTTCACTTCAGTCCATCCTTTTCAAAATGTACCTGTCCTTCAATTAAAAACTCCACTTTTGTGACTTTTGAAGCTCTGAAAGCCTTGAGTAGCCAAACCTCCATGGATGACATACACTGGTGTTATTTCAAAAAACAAAATGAAGTATTTGCAGAAAATTGATACCCAAATCACAGATTATGTTGTCAGGACATCTGACATTTTATTTGCTCCAATCATTCTGCAGACCAAGCCAGTTTTAGTTTAAATGTACATTAGCAGACTGACAAAAATCCTAGTTCTTCAGCATCCTTTTGCTCACCCAGAAAAGGTATTTGAAAGTGACAGCTCTTTTCTCTACCCTAAGATTTTAAAAGGTGTTTAAAACCACCGTTTAGTAATTTAGTGAGGTTTGTGAAATGTACAAATTTTCACAGGGCATGGGAAATCCACAGCTTTGTTCACAAATAGTAATTTCAGTGAATGTAAGTTTATGTCTATAGTGTGACACAAAGAAAAATTGACAAAATTCAGTTAAAGCAAAAGATAAATGAAGACAAAGCATTGCACTTTTAAAGGCGTATGGGAATGTTATTGTTCTGGAATGCAGAAGACTCATGAGGGCTCAGTTACACTCATCAAATTATCATAACCTATATGTCAATTTACACTTTCCTAGGAATTTCCAAATGCAAGCCTAATCCACTTTACACATTATATACATTTACTCTGCACCTGGAATTGACTGATTCAGCTTTCCCTGGATAGAACTTCAACAAAATTTGTTAACTGGGATGCTCGTCTACATTTTTCTGGTAAGTGTGCAGAATGGCAGATTAATGTAGTTTTGAAGCCGAAATGTTAACTGCTAAAACCCCAAAACATCAGCTGGTCAAGGCAGAAATGGAGATCTTTCTCTCCCCAGTACTCACCTGCCTGTTGGATGAAGTGCTCTCAGTGTTGGTTTTAGGGGCGGCTAAAGGAGGGAAAATAAAACATTATAAATAAGGTTTGCAAGTTGCATGCAGCATCCCCCAGAACTGAAGATCTCATTCTGAAAAGGTATTTTTCGAGAGCAGCTTTCAATAAATGAAATAAAACATTTCAGATCATTCATTGAAATATCCACTTTTTTCTTTCCTAATACAGGCTTTGCCTCTTTCATGGAATTATATGAAAGTTAAATGTCAACATCTCTTGCCAGGTAATATGTGACATTTGCTTAAGAGATTGCATCCAGTCATTGTTGAGCATTTCAAACTTATTAAATCTTTAGTAGTAAATATAGTCTATTATTCCTGGTGAGAAAGAAGCATGGACAAGCAAACTGTCTGGAGAGCAATTATTTTGCTTAAAGACAGAGTACAGAAACAGTTCTACAAGCCAAAGACATTGTTCACATTTAAACTGTAAAGCTACAAGATTATCATTGTTTTTTTAAGTTTCTTAGCAACTAAGTCCAAGACAGTACTCAAAATGGGGAAAAAAACCCCAATAAGCTTCATGAATCTGCTGGCCCATTCAACCTCACAAGCAAACTTCTGAGACTAGGGAAGAGCTTGCTCTTTTGGTTTTCCATGTTGGTTTGTGAGTCAAACAAGCTGTAGTGCGACAAGGGGGAACAAAACTGGACCTTGAAAAATACTGCAGCAACTAGTACTCTGCTCACCAAGCATGCTTTACAACTCTATGGTTTTTATATTGCTTCAAATGGTTCTCATACGAGACACCTGGGAATCAAATAAAATAATACAGAACCACCTCCTTGTCTCAGCTCTCACACCTTGAGTAATGGAGTCTCATCTTTTCCTAGAAATATAACTGTTGCTGCAGTGAAGTGCCAATTGATTTTTTTTTTTTGGTGCAAGTGAAAGGTTTATCAGAAAGGAAATTTTAATTATCAAGCACAAGAAACAAAACTGAATAATGATATTCCAACAATACTAATTTTTATTGTCTTGTCCTTAAAACTATGTATTTCCAGTAAAGCAACCCAATGATTTTTAGAACTTTTTCCCAATTGAATGCCATTAGTTTTTCAGTGTCAAAGTTCTGAGATATTTTTTTCATTCCAAATGTTCTCATTATTAAATAGATTTTTTTAGAAGA
This sequence comes from Myiozetetes cayanensis, assembly GCF_022539395.1. NCBI lineage: Eukaryota > Metazoa > Chordata > Aves > Passeriformes > Tyrannidae > Myiozetetes > Myiozetetes cayanensis. Next base: position 43,006,086 of record NW_026087411.1, read on the forward strand.
TCTGTTAAAAAACTGCTGCTATGGTGAATGTAATTTTTACTTCAGCCAAATTTCTGCATGATCTTCATATGATTTCATGCATCTTACAACTTTCATTTCCAAAACAGGCAGTTTATCCTGATCTTTGAGGGTTTTTTCACTGGAATACACACTGAAAATACTGAGATTTGCCTTCAGTCTTGCTACGGCTTTCCTTTACCTTCTGGACAGTGATTTTGGACCCAAGTTTTATTTAAAATAAGCTCAAGCAGTGTCTGCTGCAGAAGGACAGAAGCATTTAACTTTCCACATTTATAGCATAAAGATAACAACAGTCTTCCACCTTCATATAAATTTTTTTAACCTACATAATCTAAGTGAAAATTGCAAGGTATTATTATTAGGTCCACAAAAAAAAAGTGACAGAAAAAAATTATGGGTTTGATTGATACTTGCTTTGAGAGATCTGTTTCTGTGAGCCATAGACAGTTTACTTATTAGTAAAATGTAGAGCTCTTCTGTCTTTCTGCTGTATTCCCTTTCTGGACTTGAATAAAACCAATGCCACCTTTGTTTTACTGTCCTCCCTTCATTTTAAGGTACCAGACAAATCAATTTGCCTATAATAATTGTTCTACATCTTCTTAAAGTATGGGAATCTACTGTTGTTGTTTACAAATTTTTTTTTTAGATTCTTCTTCATTTTCAGGAATTGCATGATTGAACACTGCAGGGACTCTTATACTCCGTAGTTAGTTGTTCCCCTTTCTACGACTTTGGCAGCAAGGTAAGGTGGTTATGTATCAGCAGTTGTTCCACCTGTTTGGCAGATGACCACATTCCTTGCTGTATCTCTAAACCACATTTGAGAAATGAGAGGTCATTAGTAAGTTCAATGACATGCTCCCTTCCAGCAATCCAAAAAGCACAGGTGTGATACTTCCATTCTTTCAGAACACAGTACTGTAATAAAATGGAACTGTTTTTTGATGACTGTTAATGTTATCATATCCTCTGAGGTTTCCTACTGTGATACATTTAATGGTCAGAATCAACAGGAAGTTTTTGATTCTACTGGAGCAATGTGATGATTTGCCTACACAGAAGCAACTTTCCTGCCATCTGCCCTTAACAACAGCTGCATTAGCTACAGACAGGTGTATTCTTTTATTTTGTATAATTCTGGCACTTATAAATACCAGGCTTCATCAGCTTTGAAAGTTGTAGTGAAAAAAGACAGACAGAAAAGTTTCTTACTATGGCGTTTCTTTGTTTCTGTTTTACCTTCTTCTTTTGTTACTCCCAAGCAGCCCATTAATTCCTGAACTGACAGGGACTTATCGTTGTTCACATCGCAGTATTCCACAAACTTCTTCACACATTTTTTGGGCTTTGATTTCTTTCTCAGGAATCTCTTAAAGGGCTTGATTTCTTTCTTGCCAATATCACCACTGGAATTTTTATCCAGCTGTTTGAAATACCAATGGACCACTCTCTCTTCCAGAGTATGATTTGGATCAGGCTCTGAAACCCTGAAACAGGAAAAAAAAAAAAAAGAGTTGAGTCTTAATTCTAAGATACATAAACCTGGGTTTATGCCTTTGTTTCAGAATAGTTACATAACCATCAGATGTATTGTTACATAAACCTCCCTACTTTTGGACACTAACTTCTTGTAGTAAATCCCTCTTTTTCCACTTTGGCCAACTGTAGCCTAAATTTTACACTAAGGGCTGGAATCTGCATTTAGTTAACTCTCTGAAATCCTGTTGAGATCAGCACCACATTGGGAAACAGTGCTTTCCTCTTTAATTTTCTGAAACAGAGAAAAATGAAGAGAGAAATCAAAAAGGAAAAGACAGTTTCATAGACAACAGATGCGTTAAATGTGTAAAGTAATCAACAGAAATAGATCAACAATCAGCATCGCCAAACACCTAGGCTCTAATTACATGATGGATGCTTTTAGAGATAAAACACCTAAAGGTATTGAATTACATGATAAGTTATAACAATAAATGCCATCTCCTCTTCAGATGGTAAACAGCTGACCTGCAGATGCCCAAAGTTTGACAGCATTTATGCATTTTTAATGTTATCTGTGACTGTTGGTAGCAATGACTTCTTTTGCAAGCAACTAGGCTTGCATATGAATCAGGAAGGTTACACACAAACATTCATCAAATAAAGCCTAGAGGAGAAAAAAACCTGACAGACAGTTGCACCAGCAGCTACAGATAAACTCTAATGTGTGCTGCTGAAAATTCCTCTATCAAGTGCATCTCTGTTTAGTGGATATAATCCACAGTGATAACTTTGAAGTAGTCTCCAAGATAGGTTCTTGGAAATTTACTCTTTGTGAAGGCTTCTCAAACCCATCAACAATTCATTCACCACTGCCAGAATCCTTTTAAAGACACACAAAAAGGATCTGAAACCCACCGGCTAGAAGACAAGGATGGATCAGAGACTGCGTGCACCATATCTGTGGACAATGCATCCAAAACACTAGTCAGGAACTCATTCTTCTTGGCCCCAGGACAACCTAGAAAACCAGAATTTTTTTCTTTTCTTGTTAAGTGCTTATACAAAATTTATATTCCAAGAATATTTCAAACTTAAAGATAGATGTGACTCCATGTACACAAATTTCCATAAATTGTGAACAAGTTCATAATTCAAAGACATGCACCTAAATTCAGGTACATATCTGTAATAGAGCAGGAATAAACAAACAAATACTTGTACTCAAGGAAGTGGGAGTCTGTTTTGCATACCTGGAGTTCCTTTCTTTCAATTTTGGACATTATTTTTCCCCTTTTTTGAGATATCTTTATCATTGGTGTCGTATTTTGAAAATAAAAGCTTTTAAACAACTGAAATTTGTACATGACACAGACTGTTTGAAACATGGACTTAGAAGCTCACAGCACAAGACTTCTTTCAAATTTCTACTTTTGCTCCTCTGAATTTCCGCTGCCTTTCTCAACACACATTCTTTCAGTGCATTGTTTTTCCTCTCTGTAAAACGACAGTCAACTCCTTGCCTCGTTCCCTTTTCTCTTGGACAAGACCGCTACAATGCACCTAGCCCAATCAGCTGCTGTTAGCTGGTACTTCGGTTAATACTGAGGGATCCTATGGTGACACTAGATCATTCTCACAACTACATTCTCAACGCTACAAAGTTTTTCTCTGAAAGAAACTGACAGCACCTTTCAGATACATAATACATCAGATAAACATATACTGAAAGATCCCCTCTTGGAGCAGCACAGCTGGAGCAGATAAATTCCTCTGACAAGTGCATGGATGTTGACACATGGAGGTTTGCTTATACAGTCCACCTGTTTCCTCTTCCCTAGAGCCCTGAGCCAAACACCAGGTCATCCCTTAGCCCTCTAACAGCTGAGTTAAACTCTAGGATGATCCATGATCAGTGACACAGAGATTAGCAATTTGAAGCTGGAGTCCATGGCAGAACTTTCAGAGACAATTCTCTGCTGGCAGCCACTTACCCACAGTTCTGTTCTCAAGTGAACAAGGGAAATACTTTGAAGTGTTGTGGATAAAGATTACTCAGCCAGTAGGGATTTGTTATTTTATTACACTTCTCAGCAACCTCTGGAGCAGGCAGCAGGACTATATGAGCCTTGCCCAGAAAATTATTTTTTTAATACATCCCACGTTAATCAAAGGAAATAAACCTGTGTTATATTAGCCCTTAGTTGTGTTGCAGTAAGAATAGCTCAGCTGTTATGTACAGCAGGAGCACCCACTCTACATATTATTGTCTAACACATTCATGTAGTTATAAGTTCCCTGTCTCTTATGTGTTTGCTTTTCACATCAGGGACATTTTATTCCAGTAACTGTAAAAGGTGTGTAACAGGAATTTACTGAAGCAGGTTTCACGGCACTAAAACGTACACATATGAAACCAGTTGTCACTCTCTTAGATATGTTCCTCTTTCCTTAGTCTTTAACCAGTGTGGGGTTTTTTCCTGTCACAACTGGAAAAAAAGAGGAGAAAGGAAAAACAAAACAAAACAAAAGCCCAACAGCTATGGCTATAAGTTTGAGTTTAGTGAAGCAAGCACTTGAGCTTTCTTTGTAAGGAACAAAAGTGAGAAGGGTGGTAAGAGATTAATAAGTAAGGACAAAAGACTATACCAACAAGTTCCTGGTAGCATTCAGAGCGTAATTTAAAAGCATATTCTCTAGTGCAAAGAACTTGCTATTAAATAAAGTTCAAACTCTGTAACCATGTAAATAAACTATGCATTATGATTTAAATAAGGTCACGTAGCTTTGCAAGCCACAAAAGCACATTTGTCCAGAGATGAGCAGGCAGATGCCAAGAAGTTTGAATCCAGAAGGCACATCCAGTTGTGTTAGCATGCATGAAAAAAGCAACTAAGTCTCTGAGCAACCTACTGAGCTCAGTATTGCTACCAAGGATAGCACTGTGGATCAGAGCTGGTTCTCTTCAAAAGACAGGCAAAAAGAAGTCTGTCTGAGGCTCTCCCATATAGACCTATCTTGAATGATGTAAGTTTTATCCATTTCATACTGGAGCTGTGTTACCATCATCAGTCAGAAGCCTGAATCCTGCTACAAACATAAGCTGTGAATTAATACAGGACTCATGGAAAATGCAGGAAATAAGATCTCAGCATGTAACAATGCATCACAACATTGAGAAATGGCAATTTGACTTTTTCTTTATCTTTTTTTTTTGGATAGATAATAATGTTAATACCCAATTTGATTTAGGAGCTCCACCTGAATTTTTCATGTTATTTAAGAGTGTATTTCTGAAACATCTGGAAGAAAGAAAAACCTATGCTTTAGGTAGTTTCTACTGCTCTCCAGGGAGCTGCTGAGTGTACATATGCTACAGATGTAGAGATCAAAATCCTGACTTGTCTTGCTCTTTATGAGATACAGCTAGGTAGGGGAAAGTATCAACTTCTAAATTCACAAGAAGTCACGGGAAGAAAATTCCACAGTTTAAAGCCTGTCTTTGACAATTTTCCCTAAGAATAAGAATGGTTTCTAAATGCGTATTCTGTAAAGTTGCAATAGCAGCTAACAGCAATAGAAATCTCACAGAAAAGAAAAATTGCTGTTAAAATAAACACAATCAGTTGCTGTGAAACATTCTAAATTATAACTCTACTACGTAACGTAAAATGACACCCCACAAAATCCTCACCAGTTAAACACAGAGAAAATATTCAGTTCTCCCAATTACAATTTTTGCTGATGTGTGGGCAATCACACAGCAATTTACCTCACAGTGAAATCTCTGTTCTTTGCAGGTGTTATTAACTCAGACTAATTCTCTGGAGGTTTCACACTGAGCTTTAATTTTCAACAAATCTGTGGATGAGCTGGTAAGACTGGAGGAGCTTTAGCTTGATTGTAATGAATAATTCACTCTTACAGGGTTAAATACAGAAAATGAAAGACTAGTCTCTTATGGGAATCTTATGCTTCTCTCTATGGTTTATACTCTTCAGTTTCTTTTGCAGCTGCCTGTCCTATGTGGATTTGACAGCTTACATAAATAGTAATTTGTTGTTAAAGGATGGAAGTTGAAACCACATGGAGTTAACCTATGGGTTCAGAGATGTAGAGTGGAGTGTTTGCTCTAAGGATAGTTTTACCCGGAGTATACCTTAGACCAACAAATACATACAACGCATGATAGGAATACACAAACACCTCATTTCAACTATAATATAAAGCAAAGCAAAGAGTCATCATTATGCATTATATACCTCAAATGTACACATCTCACCATACATATAACTGCTTTTAGTACTAAGAATGGACTTTTAAAGTTAAATTTGTGGGGAGGTTTTCCATAAACCTTTTAAAATATGCACCCAAATGCCTTTGAGTTCCTTGCTTTGTCCATAACAATCTATGACTGTCAGTCTTGGAAGATTATCTATTACAGAACCTCTGAAGCCATAGCTAGATGAGCATTTAGTTCATTTCTGTAAAAATGGGAATACAATAGATAAGATTAAGCACTTTAAAAGGGATTTTACATCAATCTTCCTGCAAGAGAGGAAACTGTCTTCAGTCAGTCACTCAAGTTACTAAAGGCATGACAACTTCCAATTAGAAAATCTAAAGCTTTTTTATTCCCTATTTGTTAATATAAACATCAGGCTTAGCAATGATCTTAAATACAATGACCATTGAAATACCTCTGAAAACTGTAAATAAACAATAAAACCAGAATGATCATAACTATTCATGCTTCTTTTGTACCTTTGACTTCACTGAAAAATAGTGATATACAGAGAGAAAAGAATTTAACAAAGTTTTTCAGTGTTGCTGGTTATCCTGTGAAAATTGACAATACAAGGAAAATATTTTTTTCTTGGGCTTTTATTCTATACACACATATGTGTACAGTTCATGAGTTCATTTCTATTGATCCATATGAACCACAAGTTTGTGTTTGTCTAGATATGCTGAGAGTTCTCCTCATTTTTCCTGAGCTTTTCTCTTTCCTGAAAAAAAAACCTTCAAAAGATGAGCCTAAAAATCATTGTTTCAATAGAGTGAGTGCTTTTACAGTTTTATTTAATGTTTGGACTCTGTGACCATAGAGGTCATTTCCAGTTTTAACAATTCTATGATTCTATGGTTCTATGGCTCATTACAGTTTTTCCCTCACTACAGCTCCTGGTAACCTCTCACAGACAAAACCTATCTACCTCTTAGTCTTTATCCTAAATGGGTTGAGGACATAATAATTTCTCTGTGTTTTCATCCCTCAGATATTACCTTTTTAAAAAAATTTTATTTTATTTTTTTCCCTTAAATATTCTTATTATTTTAAATACATAAGCTCAGAACCAAATATGGTTCAGCTTTTATATGTCCTTACCCCAATTTCAGAAATAATGAAATGGAACAGAATAGATATTAGCTGTAGGGGAGCTACAGATCCATTGCCTTGTAGCCTCTGACCTCTATGTCTTACAGGGAAGAAATACTATTTCTTGAGAAGGGTAGGAAGCAGATTTCAGTTCCTAACATATATTTAACGTTATTTTTGTTACTATTTTAAAATTATCTTTCTGTTCTAATTTCAGAATACACACACACACGCACACTAAAGAGTTAACAAAAGTATGCTCTCCCCAGGCCTTACCCTTCAATCTGAGGCATTCATATCATACCAAAGTGCATTGAGTGGGATTTGTTGAACTTGAGCCTGCTGAAATGAGGTGTCTCACCCACAACAGTTATTTAAGCTCAGTATAAAGGAAACCATTCAGAAGGCATTCATCCCAACTACCTGAGATCTTTTCTCTTGGAATAGAATAGGATTTCCCTTAAAATGTTTCTCTTCTTCCCAATTAACAAAGGAAGCTCAGATAGCTAACTTATACTCACAGGTGGTGTAAAACTGCTTGTGATTAATTCTAGATGCGTATGTATTAAAAATACATTTAGACTCAAACTACTCTTTTATTCTTTGGGTAAATGTGGAGGAAAGAAGGGATAATATTCATAGCAGAAACACTTGAACCTACAAACAGTTTTTGCAGGCAGCTGAGTGACAAAGTTAGACTAGACCATTTGTTCACAGGAAAAGCAATCCATTACATTTTTTCCAGTTCCAGTAATACGACTGCTAAACAAGAAAAGGAGAATAAGAACATCAAAGCATAAGACAGGCAATGTGAAATGGCTAACTTCTGATTACTTCTTAGTTTGGTTTTCCCTCAATGAGAGTTTGAAAGGTTTTTGAGAAGTGAAAGTCTTGCTGTTAACAGCTCAGAGATGTCACTGTGAGAACAGGCAGGGATACCAGCTAGAACACTGTAATCCTTTCAGGGGCCATCCAAAAATCAAAACTGAACTTGAGAAAGACTTTGGACCTTACTTGCCATTCTTAAACATTCTCTTGTAGACCTTTACCATTCTAGTTTTGACTGGGAACAGGAAAAAGGTCTAAAAAGTCAGATGATAAGAAAGTCTTGCTCTTTGCTGCTTAACTGGACACAAGGCAGCTGATGCTTTTATTAGGCAGTCAGTACCTACACAATATCTAACCCACTTTTGAAAGCCAAAGACATTTCAGTATGTTGAGAAGAATCTGAAATTCTGAGCATTTAGGTTCAGTCTGTGCCAATGCAAACTCCTAACCTTCAGAGACTCGTTGCCTCATGTCTGACATGACCTACAATACAGCCATGTGGGTCCAGATCCAGTGAAAGAAACACAATATATTTGACTGAAGTGTTGGCCCAGTGACAGAAGTCAATCATCCCACTGATTAGGACACAGAGAGAAGAGTTTCAAAATTAGAAAGGGGCCCAAAAATGTCTAGAAGAGAAAAGCAACTGGGTATGATTTTCAAAAGGTTATACATCTGCTTTACACACCAAATTTCATGACTACCTCACCCCATGATATACAGCTGGTACTTCTGACAGCAGTAACACTTTCAACAATAGCTTATTAAACTGAAATATATTGGAATTCAGTTTTATACAGTATTACAGGCATCTGTATCTCCACATTATCACTCTGAGAGTCTTAACAATCAGCAACCAGTACTGCTTAGGGAGCAAAAATGCATTTATTACTTCCCATTTACTTTTATTTTCATCATGTTGTTATGTTTCCTCTCAGGAGACAGGTATGAAAAAACCCATATTTAATTACCTCCATTTAAATATCCATTAAAAAGGAAAAGCTATTAAAAATATGTATGTTGTTGCAATTATGGAAGTGACCTCAGAAATAAGGTGCATAATTCTGGTCTCCTGATGGAAAAATTGAACTATGGGGACTTGCCTTAGTGGGGATGTTTTTTACATTATTTAATTAATCTAAGCAGCCTGCTCGTTGGAAACGTTCATGAAAAAAAGCCTCTTCAACAAACTGATGTTGCTTTTAACCTTTATGGATATCTCTTACTGAGCCTTTTACCAATGGAGGTATCAGCTGAAAATCCCAAAAGCATCCACTTCATCTAAAGCCACAAAAGAGGTCTCTATTTAGACACTAAGAACTGATGGTCATTAAATCAAAAAGATAAAGGAAATTCAGAGATGTTGGGCCAACAACACATATTTATGAAAGGGCAGTTTACAAAGAGTTCCTGTGCACGGAGTGTTACCTTCATGCTAATCTGTGGTTCTTCCACACTCATAACACAGAATGTATGGAGATCTAAGGCCAGCATTCCTTAAAGATACCTTTCAGTACCTCAAAGAGCATTGGTGGATTTTTTCAAATACATCTTTGAAACACTTCATATTTGTTGGTTTGTTTTTGTTTGTTTGTTTTTTTTTCTTAAATATAGATGGTACTGAGCAACTTCAAACTGTGGCTCAAAAATGGATCATTCTACAGACTCAGTGACTTGTTATCTCTTGATCTTGGGAATAAAAACAGTGGCAGAATCATCAACTGCAAAGCTAAGTCACTGCCACCAGGGCCCAAAGTATATTGTTGAATGGTAGAGGATGAGATGGAAAAAAAGATGGGGGGAAGGAAGGAGCAGAAAGGAGGCAGAAGATCTAGATATATTGGAAGCAGTCAGGTGAAGTATCAGAATCTTTAGATATGCTTTTATTTTGCTTGTACAGATACCTAGAAGTAGTGAACTTGAAATTGGAGACAAATTTTCATCAGTTTTATCTGATTTTTTTTACTTACTCCCTTCCATAACTGGCAAGTGAAAGATTTGGAAATTGGATTTCCAACACAGAGGGGAGCCAGAATTAATGCCAGGCAGGCATGTCTATTTCTTGGAACATAAACTATATACTGAATTTTAACTCAGAATGGATTTTTACAACAGTGATTAAAAGAGGTTTATAAAATGTAAATCTTGGAAGTAACTGAAGTGAAACAAGAGTTAGAAAGAACCACTAAGACATTACTTGAACACTGTGGAATGAACCAGTCCTTGGAAACCTGGCATCACAGAAATCTCCCTTTCTCTTTATTCAGTATTTAATTTGGGATCTGCAGTTGTTTTGCCTTCCGGGACACTTTCCACTATACATGATAGATTTCCTCTGCAAATGGCACTTCAAATCTCACTGACTCATCCTCTGCTAAATAAAAAAAGCTGTAAAATGACTAATATAAAAATGTAAATACAGCCTTACAATTGCTCAGTATGAAACTTTTACAAGGTATGACATTATGTAAGAATTAAACGTCCTTAATTCCTGCTGAAGGACGTGAGAATACTGTGACAGACTAATAAGGCCCAAGCCTTAATAATTAGATACTATTCATTTAAATTAAAGATGATGATCCATTTCTAACTCACAATTATCCAGCTCACTTCCCCAGGGTTGACAGAGATCTCTGTAGCTACAGTAGTTTCTCAAAACAACTTTCTTTGCAAATAGACCTCTATTTGGAACAGATCCCCCAAGCCAAATGTAGTACTGTGTATCTCATTAAACCACGATAAACTAATGTTCAAGTAATGATGAGCTTGACTTAATCCCACAAAAAACAGGGCAATTGAGAGTTAATCATGTCACCCTTAATTTGCAATTTACAGTAAGCACTGAAAAAATGAATACATCTCTTGGTAGCAAAGATTCTGCAATGACAGAAGCACAATAGAGCAAATTAAAGATAGAGATTAAAGTAATTATGGTTCTAAAGTGTCTGCCAGGAAGGATGCAATGGAGCTGACTTCATGTAATGCAGTTTACAGTGCGGAGTTTGATTACAAAGTACCTTGGGTCGTTTTACAGTAGGGAGATCCAATTCCATGATAGCACTTCATTAAAGATTATGAGGACAGTTTCCTCACTGGATCACTACACTGTATGCTAGTTTCATTGTGTACACTGTTCTCTGTTTCCCTTGTGTGCTGCACATCCAGCATTTGGTCAGGAACCCAATAAGAACATCCTGCAGCCATGCAGAGACCAGGATTTCCCTGCATTTTTGCAGATGCCCACCCTGTCAACTTCAGCAGACATCATGAAGTTTAATGCTAACCAGGTTCCGCTGAGTCAGTCACTTGGTATTAACAGGTGACATCGGAAAGGTCTTAGAGGTTATTGAAATGTGAAAACCAGCTCGGGCTTACTGATCATGGGACTTGAGAGGAAACTAAAAGAAATACCCTATCATACTTTTCCAGCAGTCTGACAAATGCTCATACCCAGCAAAACTGAGTCCCCCTTGGGCACATATAATAACCTGATTTCCAGGCATGCATTCTGCAGCAGTGCTTGCATGTTGGTGAATGGAACTGAAATAACGACTCTGATTATAATTCATGCACCCCACATTTCCATTCTAACTCTACTGTGAATAATTTTTTGGTATAAACATGCACACTCTAATGTTGATTTAGTAGGCAGTGGTCATTTTCCATTACAAGCGAATTAATGTAAAATACTCTTATTTTGAACTAGAGGTCCATGCTTCATACCTGGAGATACTCAACACTGCAAATTCTGACAGACATAGACTTTCAGTCCATGAACTTCACATGACTGAAGTAAAACAAGCCCTCTGCAAAGGGCTATAAAAGGGTTCACATGCTAGATTGTCAAAAATCAATAGGTGGTCTACTGTTAGCTAAAATCAGGAGGCAAAAGAGAAGGTAATGAGCAAAGAAATCCACTTAAACCTTTAAAAATGCCTGGGATTAGATTAAGAAATTCAACATGTGTGTGTGGATTACAAGGACAAGATAAACAGCTAAAACCCATCCATTTCTGTCAACTGATATAAGCACATTCGCAGAGGATTTTGCAGCAAGGTTCAACTGTGTGTGCCATTGCAAAGACTAAAGCTTAAGCCAGTACAGTTTTTTGTAGAAAACAGAAGGACATGAATATATGGCAAAGGCAAGGAAAGGAGGAGAAAAGGATGGAAATTAGAGAGAACCAGGTAGAAAATCAAGGGAGAGAAGAAAGGCATGGAAATCAGTGAAGAAAAAAGCTGCTTGAAGTTTCAAGCAAACTCACAGGGACAGCCTGTGCTCTGACACAGACACCTCTGACAGCATTGACAGAATATTAATCTTCCTCCCCCATTCTCCTCCAAACAAAACTGTGGTTCACTGAGATAGCTCTGGTATTCACATGAACTGGCTTCTGGTGGTTTTGTTTTCTCTGTTTCTGCCAAAGTCATGTGGATAACATGGCTGAATCTCTGCATCTCTAGCTGCATTTGCAGGGACAAAGGGGTTTATATCTTCCTATTGCTTCTGGCACTCTCAGTATGTGACCACGGAGTAGCTCTCCCTAGGACTGGCCAGGAAACAACAATTTCATCATGTGGAAATAGTCAGGACTGGATAGTTTAGATTTTACTCTGGTGCAAAATGAGCTTTTTAAATTTTTGTTTGTTTGTTTGTTTGTTTTGTTTTGGGTTTTTTGTTGGGTTTGTTGTTTGGTGTTTTTTTAAGAACATAATACCCATCCCATCTTGATGAAATAGCTTGGTGATGAGGGCACGCAGCTGAGATGGAGGAGACTGAGGTTCAACTCCCTGATCCAAACCAGACAGAGCAGGGAGTTGAAACCTGGCTTGTTGTTATCCCAGTGGAATATCCTAATCTCTCACACTAGAGAATTTAGGTTTAATTCCCTCCTCTGTCTGGTTTAGATCAAGGATTTGAACCTAGGTTCTTTCCTCTTCAGCTGAGCACTCTAATCAGCAAACTATTGTGTGTCCACAGAAGGGTTCCTTTTGTTGTAAGCAAGCTCTTCAGAACAAAGAGAGTGTCAGAAACCACTTCTGTTTCTACATTAAAACATTTTTCTTCAGAAAAATAACAATAGCATCAGACTGGACAGCATGTTCTGTACGGCAGGGCTTAATCCCCCAAGTCGTACAGAAAAGCAACAAACATCTTCTAAAAAGCCTGGCAAGTGTGTCAACAGACTGCTCTCTCACTAGATCAAACGAATTCATGGGCTTAAAGAAAAACATGGGCTTCAACGCTTTGCTGGATAAAGGCCACTGCACTTTGCACACCAAAGAGTGGAATTCTCAGTAAAAAGGTATTTTGCCTTGCATGTTTTGGACTCAAGGCTTTCTGCCTTACGGAACAACAGAGTTGTGGGAACTGATGCTTAGGCAGCACTTTATCATTCTACCATACTAGAAGCCACTGTTTAAATTTTTTTTCAGCAGTTCATATACATAGGAGAAGCTTGTTGCTTGATATAGAAACTCATTAAGTCTGTTGGATTTTATTTTCTAACTTGAAATCCATTCTATTTAAAATTGAGTGTTTAGCTTCTCTGTTATTCAACATAAGTGTTTCACTTAGGAGGCATAAAAAGTGTAGACAATGCAGCTTCTAGTGGAATAATGTTGAATTCAGAGCACAGTGAAAAAAATAGGGCAACTGGAGGGAATCAAATGTTCAGACATCATGGCAAAGAGTGAAAAAAAAAAAGGGAAGATCATTTATAGGGGCAAAAAAAAGCGTGGGGTACTTTAGTGGTTCTATCTCAATCTGACACATTTCCATTCATAAGCTTCATTTCTGTCATTTTTTTTTATTTTCATGAGATAGCTTTCATTCAGTTGTCCAAATTTTTAATAGGAAGGAAACTAGGGTCTCTCACACAGTACCTTCAGAAACATCCCAAACTTAATGACTTAACTTAGTAAAGCACCTAGGTTTGTCTGTAATATCAAGTGTATCTTGGGTTGTTCTAATGGAGCAGAATCAATATGATCTATGAATTTCATGAATGTTTAAAGATATAAGTACCTATCAAGAAAAGAGTAGAGGATGTGAGTTCCAAATTGAAGTTTTACAATCCTTCTTTAGTGATCTTTACTTAATCTGTTTTCTAGTTTTTCTGCATGAAAAGGATCGCTTTTCATCTCTTAAGTATTTGAGAGATTCCATTAATGTCGCTGATGTGTTTGGAAATGGTTACCAAGAAACTCTAAAAAGAATATAAATGCCTACCTATCAAAACACATTTTAAGAATAAATTGCTCTACTTTTATGACAGGCATTTATCTGCTGACTCTAATGAAAATATATTGAGTATAGAATGTCCTCACTTTATCTGTCCTGTCTTACAGCCTTCTGCTTTATCTGTAAACAGAGATAAATCACTAAGAAGGAAACTGGAGCTTGGGAAATTAGTCTTCTGCTGTTGAAGAAAGAAGTACAAATTTTGGTTTGGTTAAAAGCAAATTAATCCAATTAAATCCTCCCTGTCTCCATATTACAAATGTTACCAAGGGAAAGTGTTGAAGCTAAACATCTGAGAGAGAAAAAAAATCTGTGAGGAGAAAATTGACTTCAGCCTGTGTATAGGGTATGAATCCTTACTTCAATATCAAATTTATTTGTAAATAAATACTTTTTTAAAAAAAGTATTCCTCAATGTGAGGACTGAAAAAAGACCAACCTATGAGTTCCATCTAAGATACAAGGCATACAAGGAACCCTTCTCTTACTTCACAGTTGAACAACTGAAATTCACTGTAGAAGAAGGAAAAACTTCAGCAGCAAGACATTCACTTTACCCCACAATCAACTCACTTTCTGTGTATCAGCTGTATCATTACAGTTATAGCAAGATCCAGTGGGTCTAATCTGTTTGTTGGGTTTTTTTCACATTCCATCCAGACTGCTAGGTTTGATTTGGAACGAGGAGTCCAGGTTTAATAGACTCATTCAGGTAACAGTTTTATGATATGAAATGCGTGCCTCTCCTTTCATATTAAATCAGAGTTTTCTGACCTGCTTCCCAGGGCAACTTTTCTTGGGCAGATTGTAAAGAATTAGAGCAGTGTATATCTGTTCACATTCCTCCTTCCCTCGCTGCCTTCCACATGAAGTGACTATCAAGTGAAGCCTGTCTGCAAGATGCCCTACAGCCAGATATGAACGAGAGCTAGCAACAACAAAGCATTCACTCAAATGCTTAGCTAGGCCTCCAAGCTTAAGGCTCAAGCAGCTAAGGAATTTGACAAAACAAGGTTTCACTGTAGAATAAACCATACAGTTTTCACTCTCCCAGAAGAATCCTGCCTTTCCAAATAACCCTAGTTTCACTAAGCCACCTGCCTATGTCAGGGAAACCAATGAACTTCAAAAGTAAAAACAACTTATGATGAACAGTGGGCCCTGTTTTTCTAAACATCGGAAATGCCAGCACCATAGCAGTGTGCCTTCTTTTTTTACCAAGCCATCCAGGGAACTGTAAATTAAACTCTGATTCCTGGACCTTACATGTCCAGCCACTGCACTACACATTAATCTTTTTCATCAATTCAATTGCCAAGTTTGCAATAAGGTTGTGTGATACATGCCTGGAACCACAAGCCAACCACATGTGCCAACACGAAAAGTGGGCTGGTCCAACAGAACCATGCACTCTGTTTATGCAGGGGTCAAAATACCCATCTTAAGAAATCAACTTTTTATAAGAACTTCAGTTAAGTTATTTTTTGGATAATCTCTATTGGATTAAACTTTTCCTATTGAAAATCACACCTAGAGAAAAAAATGCTACATATAATCCTGGACACTTCATAGAATTAATGAAATGGGTTTGTAAACATGTGAAACACAGATGTTGTGGCTCTGTTTGTCTTCATTTTTTTAATCAAGAAGTGGGAACAAAAAGAAACACAGCAGACCAAGGATGAAATCGTCATTTGTGTCAAAGAAAGTGGACAGTCAAAACAGAACACATGATTTCAAACAACTCATAACATACTGGCATTTTATTGTTTGGGAAAAAAAACACCTTGCCGTAGGAAAGCAACAAATTTTCATGGAAAAATTAGTCAAACTTCAAGGAATTCAGAGGACAAAGTCTTTTTATATAAAAGAGACTAACTTCCTCTGATTCAGTAGGAACCAGACTAAGCTCAGTCAGAAAAATATTTTCAAAATCTAACATTAAGATTGTATATATAACATTAATTGGGTTTATTCATTACTTTGGTTCAAATTGATACTACAATGTCAATGACACCTAGAGCGCAAACTCCCTGTAGGTGCTGTTTACGCAGTTTAGATGACCCCCAACCTCTACAGCCCAGCTGGTGTTCTAATTATGCTGAAGTATGCTTTACACAAAGCTGATAGGAAAACTTGGATCCAGCTGAACTATTGAGGAGGGAAGGAGATATTTACCAAAAGTTCCTAATTAACTAAGTGTCCTGGCTTGCTGGGGGTAAAAAACCTCACACTGTATACAGAAAGTAGTCCTTTGATATACATACAGCATAAGATGCATCCATTGCATTTTTTCAGAAGCAATCTTTCCGTTTTTCTGAAACAAAAAATGCTGAGGCACAGTGGTAATGGCTGTAAAGTTAAATTCTCTCTCATGCTTGAGTACACTCCAATTTGTTAATAGGTCTGCATGAGAAATCTGAAAGATAAGTACACAGAGCAGAGACAAAGAGGTGAAAAACGTGGCCATTTCTAGTGCTGTACATGGTAACCTGCCACTCAGGAGCTTTAAGATGCATGGAAATCATTGATAAATGGAGAGTGTGGATATGCTCAAGGAGTCACATTGTATGTGCAGTGAACCCAGCATGGCCCGAGGCTGTTGAGCTCATCAACACAGCCTAGAGTAACTCTTCTCCCCCAGAGGAATGTGTCACACAACAAGCTCTAGGCAAAAAGTGCAGGCACATACATGTGCCAACACGAAAAGTGGGCTGGTCAGAGCAGTTCATTCCACTTCTGCTAGGGAAATAGTTCAAAAGGCCTGCTAGGTCTCACAGACAGGAAAGTATAAAAAGAGCTCATTCATCACATCTCGGCCCCAGTCCAGACTCATGCCTGAGCAAGCCAGCCTCTGCCATGTGTGGAAGGAGTTGATAGTCTCAACTCAGCACAGCGGTGCACAGAGTGTCATCCCAACCTCCTGCAACCCCACCAGAATCTGGGATCTGCAATGTCTCACTCTGGAGCAGGAGAGCAGAGGCAGAGGAAACAAATCTCCACTCAAGAGAGTTTGGAGAGCAGAGAACATGACATCTTCACTCCAGGTCCCAGCATCCCTCCCCAGGATAAGTTAGTATTTGCGATAGACTGAAATATTGACACTGCTTGAAACCTTCTAATAATACCTGCTACTGGTCTCACTTCTTTCTCCCCTTCTGTGAAATAAAAAGCAATAAAAATACTAGTGAAAATACCAGAGTTCTCTGTATGGAGCTCTTTGTAGGGATTGGTAGGCACCCTGTCCTAGTTATCAGTGTCCTTTGTACCAATTTAAACCTGGTTACAGAGAGATTATTTTCAATTCAAAACAATGAATTAGAATTGGAAATACAGTTTTACTGATGAAGTAAAATAAAAATCTTTAGAGAAAGTAACTGCCATGCCTACAATTCTAAGCTGCTTTCAAGCAGTTATCCATATAATCATCTGGATGATATCAACTATTGGAAGTACTGACATAATATGTATTTACTTTTTTTTTCCCTTAATACTATGACACAATGAATTTTAAATTTCTCACATAGAAATCACTGTTTTCTTTAAATTGTATAGTACAGTCTACTTGAGTGAGGCTTAGGAAAATTGTGATTTCTTTCTCTAAGGTACATCACAGCAATGCATTACAAACATAGACAGGATAGCTCACAGAATGGGTTCAGTTCAATTCAGTACCTGAGAAAACTACTGAGAATAGATATGAAATATTTTCATAAGTGGAACCTGTTTACGATCCTTTCGTAGGAGGGTGAGTTGAGAGGCATAAGAGGATCTCAGTATGTATATGTGCATGTTAGTATAAACACAAATTTAAATTTAGGGCTATGTTAGCTATCATACGGACAATTTTAATCTACATAAATCAGACACACATTATTCCTGTGTGAAAATTGTGGGTTGTGGGTGAAATTACAAGCACACATTCCTCCCAGACAAGCATCAGTAGAACCTATTCTCCAACACACCCTCACAAACCCTGTACACATTATTTGGGGAATAAAGAATCCAAAACTCTCTTTTATAAATATTTTAGAGAGTTTTTAAACTTTTTATTAGGAATATTTTTGTATCCTTCCAGATCTTTCTTCGATATTGTGAATTCAACTACACAGATTTCAGGGGGAGATAAAAATTCTAACTAATAAAATCCTTCCCTAATTAACTTCAAATTTACTTTCTGCCTTCAAAGCCTAAAAGACCGATTACCAGATATATTGAAAAAATACAGTGTATAAATATGTGCTATATATCTTAATGGAAAACCATGAATCTTCTATTTTCAGTAGTTCAGAGATCCTGTTTCATGACCATTTAAATACCACTTCTCTGAACTAAAATGACAGGATGGAAATCTCCAGCATATATGAAGGAGTAACTTTAATCACTGGTGATCATATTTAGATGCACACATATACACATAGGTACACAACTAATGGAACTTTTTATGATGCCTTCCTGCTTGAAATGGTGAAAATGAGAGAGACACAGAAATAGTAGCAAGTGAGACTGCAGAAACAAATACCAAATGCAATTTATGTGTTAAATTCAAAAGGCTCTATATTCTTTTCACCACTGGATGCACAGTAGGCAACATACAGCTAACTACATAGCTGAACATGCCAGTCAACAGCTTTTCCTAGACTCTGTTTTTCTCTCCAGTGAGCTAGGCAAATTTTCAAACTCCAGGTTTATTTTCTGCAAACAAATCTGTCCAGCTCTAGTAAACATTTTCCATTAGAACTCTGGATGGCTACAAAGCCTAGAAACTCTGCTTATCAGTACTTTCCCCCATCATTAAGTTCATAGCACAGAAGGCTCTGTAGTGATTAAGAAATCATCAAAAAAGCTAATGAATATTCACTCTGTGCCTTAAATGAACTTGATTCAATAACCTTTTATTTGTATTTAGCTGTGGTCCAAAGCTAATTTCAAGTTGGATCACTACCAGAAAATCTGGATTATGTACTCAAATAACCCAAAATTCAGACTTGTAAGGATGGATTCTATAACTCTTCAATTAGGGAACAGGAGTAATACCTTGAGACTGAAAAAACCCTGACTTTCCACGGGTTTGAGTGCCTGCATCTCATTTAACAAACTGAGACTACATATCACATAGAATATCAAGGGTTATGGAACAACCTAAACCTTCGTCCTACAAACACTTATGCCTGGGCTTAACTTTACAACCACATGTAAAAGTTCCTTTGATTTTAATGGAACTAAGCACAAGAAGAATGTGAGTAAGTATTTGCAGGATCAGGGTTCAGCAGGTCATGGATTGTATTTTAGGAATATTTACAATGAATTGCTTGTGGATGACTTACAGAGTAAGAGGCTTTACCAAAAGACATTTCTGCATAGCAAACAAATTCAAGAACATCACAAGTGTAAAGGGCAAAATTTGTGATTATTTCGTGTCTCAAAATTACTCATGAATTTTTACCATATGCTAACATCAGGAATCTATGAACAGTAGCACTCCTGCTGAGCTATAGAGAAGAAAATTTCTGAACCTTGTGAAGCATTCTGAATTCTTTGGAAGAATTCCCAGATGTTTGTATGGAGTAATTTCAGTTCCTTCTTGAGGGTTCTCAGTTGTGAAGGCCTAGAAGTTGTATTTAACCAAGGAATAACATAATTTAAAAACCACTGAGATAGTCTGGTATACTGTCATCTTTGTGAACAAGAATATTTGTTCTACATCTCTTCACTGAGCAAAGAAAAAATGCATTCTCTGCTGTCTAAATATCTGATGGGAAAAAGGATCTGGAGGAAAGCCAGCTGGCTTAAGCTCAGCCAGTATGAAATGGAGGTGACACATGTTGGCAGACTGAAGCCCTTTGAGGAATTGGAAGAAACTTTCACTGCCTCTCCAGCTGATGGCATCTATCCACCCATTGTCCAAGAGGCTTTACAGTCAGCTAGGCTGCAAATTTTCCAGGCATCATCTTGTTGTTCTGTGTTTGCACAGTGCCGGGATCCCAGATTGTACAACTATAAACTACCAAGAAACAAACAATTACCAATATCAAGCACAGAGACTTCCCAAGCTCATCTCTGGTTCCAGGTTCTCCATGTTAATAGTAGCAGGTTTGGCATCCTCTACCTGTGGCTGCACCAAGACTGCAGCACTTCCTCACCAAGACATAGCATGAGAAGTGAGAGCATGTAACATTGACTTTGTCTCTTATACTGGTGATCAGTTCCACTGGTCTTTTTAGGTAAGCCATGCTGGTATTTAGAAAATGCAAGCATTGAATGGAACCTGTGACTGTCAGAGAAAGCCTTTTTCTCAAAAGAGGTGAACAAAGTAATCTCTTTTTTTTTTTTGCAGATGGCTAAATATATTGATCACAGCGCATGCAAGACTCTCTCAGTGGTTTTCAAATACATAATGTTACTCCTTAGATGAATAATACATCTAGGCCTTCAAAACTGAGACATCATGAGGAGGAATTTTTTTAACCTTTTGCAATAGGCTAAAATAAAAATATTTTCTTCAGAAAAATATACCTACTGATGTGAGATCAGAGTATCAACAATTTTGACTACACATTGAGCATTTTCCTTGAGAAGTGAACTAACTCATTGCTTGACACTTTCAGTCACTACTAATCAGCCAAAACTGATGCTATTTCTGTATTACACATGAAGTTACTCAAAACATTAGGAAGTGTGAAGTCTTGTAGTGGCTTAATTTTTCACAAACCCTACTCTCATAACACTGCATTTCAAAAAGTCAGTGTTTGATATAAAACACAAAATTTCTAGGGTGGTTTAATAAAAGTACAGGATATTTTCAAAGTTGATGGGAACAGAAAATCCCATTGAACTCACTGTGAAGGAAGTGTTCAAATTATTTGAAAACTGGAACACTTCTACAAGTGACTAAACATGAGGAATAAATGCCTAACCATTGCTGTTCCCTCTCAAAAACATAGCTGCAGATATACATTCAATCTGAAATGAAAATATTTATTTTTCCCTGTCCAGAAATTAAACATGAGAGCTGTTTCTGCCACATAATAAAAGCGAACTTGTATCCAAGTACGAGAACACAACAAAACAAGATACCCATTTTGAAGGGAAGAGTGTTACAAATCCACAGCATGTTTTTATTCTGATGTTCTTATATCAGATTATAAAGGAGAAGGTCAATACCATGTGCCTTTGAGGAAATAGTGTCTTATTATGCGACTCCCACTCATTGTCATGATAAGGTTCAGGTGTCATTTTTCATTATGATTACAGCCCTGGCAGACTAAAAAGTTTTTGCCTTTTCCATTCAGTCCTATGAGTTTTCCCTGACAGCTTTCAGATTGCAAGATGATAATGATTGTAGGCATTCTGGCAGAAAACACTAAGGTTATTCTATATCAATCTTCCCCTCTTGTGTTGTTTTTGTTTGTTTTTTTTCTACTGCTCACCCAAGAGCTGCAATCCAGTTGCCTCAAGTTATTATGAGATACCTCTTATATCTTCACTGTATCAGAGATTATTTCAAGATTTTTTAAAAGCATTTCTTGAGGCTTAGTAGCTTTAAGAATACAGCCTCAAAGTTTGTTCAGTTAGGACAAATATTTTAATCCCTTTTAGGTTTCAAAGTGATCAAAGTTTCACTCTGCTTATGCTACAATTTCACATTGGGCACAGACAATACCTCACTATCCACAGTCATGAGAGCTGTTTTAAAAGTCTGTGGTATTTTCACTGTAAACCTTAGATTTCTTTTAAAGGATAGTAAGTATCTTGATTTTCTTAGTAGTCATGTGTATTTTCTGCAGAGCCCTTGTTAAAAGAAACAAAGCTGTTTAACATGTACTGTTTTACTCTGGTTTTTTGATTTCTTGATTAGATTAATCTCTGCATTGAAACATTTCACATAAATTCACTATGTAGAGGGCAGCTTTTCTCTACATATTTGCATCATTGACAAATGAACCAAAACACCTTCATGAGGGTCAGTGGAACTTTCTGATATACACTCAGACTTAGGAAAGGCTTAGATGGGGGAAAGCATCCTCTCACTTATTCACTCTCTGGCCAAGAAGGCATAAAACACAATCAGAAGCCCATTTCAAAAATGCTGGAGCAGACACAGCCACGGTACCACTCTTGTGTGACAACTTCCTGGGAAGCCAGCCAGACACAGGAGAGTGTTCTCCCTTTCTGGGCGTGTTCTCCTCAAGGTATTCCACTGCTCATGCTGACAGCAATGGACCCAATGGAACAGAGCAGCACCAACAGGCAGGGCTGCTGTCCTTAAAAATGGGTTTGTCTGGAAAAGGAGGACATCAACCAGTGAAGTGAGTGATGCCGAAAGGCATCATGAGAAGCAGAATTTATATTCTTTGTCATAGTCAAATGCAGAGAAGCAAATTAAGTCAGTGTTTATTAGTCCAAATACAGCCCTTTAAAGTAAATATTAAGTGTTTGGTTAATACGAACCACAGCAATGAATGAAAGGCTGCTGCTGAGCCAGTAGCATCACCTTTAATTAGCAAGCTTTTCTCTTGTTAGCTATGAAACAGCTGTATTTAACTGGTATTTTACTAACAGCTCAAACGCTTGAGATTTTTTCTTGTTTCAGATATTAATATATCTGCTTTGGGTTGGGGGAGCTTAATCATCTTAATACTGGAGGCTGAACCCATAGAGCTATGTAGTGGTGAGGAGCACTGCCTCTGCATGACCCCCTCCCCAGGCCACCACTACTTACACTAGAGGAGATAGCAACTGCTCCGAGAGGGGAAGCAGCCATTCCCCTTCCTCCTCCAGCACCACAGAACTGAGAAGGAGCATTCCTGGCCCTCCAGCACCCCTCTGCACAGAACCACAGCATCATCAAAGCTGAAAGAGACCTTCAAAATCATCTAGTCCAACTGCCAACCTAGCACCATCCAAACCACCCACAAACCATATGCCCAAGTGCCACATCCAGACACTACTTAACACTTCCAGAGACAGTGACTCCACCACCTCCCTGAGCAACCTACTCCAATGCCAAAACAGCCTTTCAGTAAAATTTTTCTAATATTTAATCTGAATTTCCCCAGATGCAACTTCAAGCCATTTCCTCTCATCTTTTCACTTGAGACATGACAGAAGAGACTGACCTCCACCTCACTATAACTTCCTTTCAGGTAGTTGTAGGGAGCAATGAAGCTCCTCCCTGAGGCTCCTCTTCTCCAGGCTAAACATCTCCAGCTCCCTCCGCTGCTCCTCATAAGACTTGTGCTCCAGACCCTTCACAAGCTTTGTTCCTCTTCTCTGGACATGCTCCAGCACCTCGATGTCTTTCTTGTTGTAAGGGGACCAGAACTGTACACAGGACTTGAGGTGTGGCCTCACCAGTGCTCAGTATAATGGGACCATCACTTCTCTAGTCCTGCTGGTCACACTATTCTTCATACAGGCCAAGATGTCACTGGCATTCTTGGCCATCTGGGCACACTGCTGGCTCATATCCAGTCAGCTGTCAAACAGCACCCCCAAGTCCCTTTCTGCTGAGGAGGTCTCAAGCCACTCTTCCCCAAGCCTTTATCAATGCACAGGATTGTTGTGACACAAGTGCAGAACCTGGCAGTTTGCCTTTTTGAATCTCATGCAGTTGTCCACAGCCCATCGATCCAGCCTGTCTAGATCCCTCTGCAGAGCCTTCCTATCCTTCATCAGATCAGCACTCACACCTAATTTGTTGTCATCTCTGAACTTACTGAGGATGTACTCAATGCTCTCGTCCAAGATAGAGATGTTAAATAGGACTTACCCCAATACTGAGCACTGGGCAACACACTAGTGACAGGTCACCAACTGGATTTAGTTCCATTCTCTACCACTCTATGGGCCCAGCCATCCAGACAGCTTGTAACCTAGCGAAGACTGTACCTGTCAAAGCCATGAAAAGCCTCCATTTTTCTAAGAGAATGCTGTGGAAGATGGTGTCAAAGGCTTTACTGAATTCTAGATACTCAACAACCACAGCCTTTCCCTCATCTACTAAGAGGTCACCTTCTCATAGAAGGAGATCTGGTTGCTCAAGCAGGACCTGCTTTCATAAGCGCACAGTGGCTGGGCCTGGCCTCCTAGTTGTCCTGCCTGTGCTCTGTGATGGCACTCATGATAATCTGTTCCATGACCTTCCCTATTACCAAAGCTAGGCTGAAAGGCCTGGATTTCCC
Organism: Myiozetetes cayanensis; assembly: GCF_022539395.1. Lineage (NCBI taxonomy): Eukaryota > Metazoa > Chordata > Aves > Passeriformes > Tyrannidae > Myiozetetes > Myiozetetes cayanensis. The sequence continues at coordinate 43,030,224 of NW_026087411.1, forward strand.
CAGATCATCCTTCCGACTGTTCTTGAAGACAGGTGTTACATTTCCTAATTACCAGTCAACTGGGATTTCTCCAGTTAACCACAACTGCTAGTAAATGATTGAAAGGGACTTGACAAACTCTCTTGCCAGGTCTCTCACTTCTCTCAGGTGCATCCTATCTGGGCCCACAGACTTCTGGGTGTCTAACTGGCAGAGCAGGTCACCACTCTTTCTTGGATTATGGGGGGCTTCACTCAGCTTCCATTGCTAACTTCCAGCTCTGGGAGTTGTACTTTGCTATTGACCCTCACGTCCTCCCTGCAGACCTCACCATGCTCCAGGTCCCCTCCATCAACTTGTCATGCAGCTGTTCAGTTCTGCCATCCCCGCCATGAAAGTTCACATCAGCTTTGTACCAGCGTTTCCTGGTTATAGTTCAAACACTCCACTAGGCAGGTCTGCTCCATAAAGCAGGTCTGCTTCTTTTTGCCAAGAACATTTTGGTACATAAAGCAGCACAGGGCTCAGGATGATGATTATAGACTCATTCAAAACAGGTGGAAACTTCAAATGATTGGTTGACAACTTGGAGCTTTAAGATTCAATAGCAGAAAGGGGTATTTTGAATATTAGGTCCTGCAACCAAAAAGCTGGTTACATTATAAAACTATAATCCATTTAAATCACAGCTCAGTGGAGACAGTTACATGCCAATTGACCTAACAATTTGAAGCTCATGGGAAGGCAGGCACGTGTATATAATCTGCATTAGACCTTAACCAATACCTTTAAAAAAGCACAAAGTTTTAGTCATTCAAATGTTTAAGAAATGTGAAGTAGGGTAAGATTAGTTTCTACTTAGTGCTGGTACTAGACTACACAGAGGAAACAGAACTGTGTGAAACTACAGAAAGCAAGATGAGGCAGGGCAGTGGAGGTACCTCAGCATGTTAGCTGAGAAAGAGTCTGCTACCTTATGAAATCTGACATGGTCAAAACTGGAACCACTACATAACAGAACGTACCTCAAAAGGAAAAGCAGTTAAACCTCTATCACTTTTTTTTTTTCTTTAAAGATGCCTTTGAAGTGAAACACTTCACATGATGGCTGTGTGGCTGTGAGTCTTGCATCACCACGGTTTGACTGCTTCCAATTATTTGCCTTTAACTTCGGAAAAAGAAGATGCACTGCCAACAACCAAAAGTAAACAGTACTTATCCATACATAATTCACCCATACCTTAAATCATGAGTTTTGCTCCACAAAACATAAACTGTTCAGGGTCACTGCAGGATTACCCAATCAGAAATACAGTAAATAAAGCCATTACAATAGGAAGAAAATTGGGCAGTTAGAATATGTTTGTTTCTCTTTAGTAACACAAATATGAAATAAACAAATGAATTAAACAGTTCTCATACATGATTTGTAGCAGAAAATGTTAACTGCTTGAATGACAAAGTTAAACTAAGCTTATGAAGGCCCTAGGACAAAACAGTAGCTGACTCATTAGTAGGCTATGAAATTAGAAAACAACATTCAGTTCACATTTAAGGAAGGGTTTTAAGAGTTGTGGGTTTGGTGTTTTTTTTGTTAAGTAAGTTGATTGACTATGCAGGGGACCTGCATCAAGACATTTCAACTTAGTAAGATTTTTTAATGTTCTAAGCTTTACCTAAACTGTAGACTAACACAGTTACAACACAACGATTAGCAGAGTTTAGGCCCTGGATGCAAAGCACTGGGTTTTGGTTTTGTGTTGTAGGGAGGAAGGGGTATGGTCTCTAATCTTGTTCAAACATAGAATTCAAAATCTGACCTCATAGAGGCTGTGCAAACTAATTTGGACCTTCTTGTGCCATTGACTAAAACCTAGACAATAAAAATTGAAACCTTTCAGATGTTTATTTACTCAGTGCTATCAAAACCCAAAAATACCACATCTTGTTTTGAGAAATGCTCTAGAATTAAAAATTGTAATGAGAAGCATCTGAAATGAGGAATTGCCAGGAAGGACAAAAATAGGAGTGAAATACTGATCTTATTTCACCAGTAGAAATCTACAGTAACTTTAATGCAATGGATGCATTCTACTGGATTCCAGCTCGGTAAAATGAGATAAGCATTAAGGAAAACTAAATATTCAACAGGGAAGAACTATGCTATTTAGAGAAAATAGAAAAGGGAGACTTTCAGGGGGTTAGTAGATTGACAATGAATCTGCAACCAAGTCAGTAGATTGTATTACTGTTACAGTTTATGAGGCACTGTCATTTCCAAACTATAGTTTCCCCTCCCAAATTATCCCTTTGTATGAAAGGAACTATTACAACTGTAAGGACTTTAAAAAAACCCCATATTGTCTTAAAGAAAAGGAGAAACTTAAACAAACCAAAATGAAATGTAAACAAAATTAGTGGTCTGATTCAAAGCCTCAAAACTATAGCAACCCAGTAAAGTCTGAAAGTCTGAAAATCCAGCTTGGCATTGTATCTCTCACTGAAACTTGTGAGCTATTTACTGATTTTTATTGGGTTTTGGTTTCTTTTCCTTCACAAAAGATAAGGGTACTACAAATTAAAAAATACTGTGTGAGCAAAATGACATTTCCATAATATTTGAAAAAAAATTCAATTACCTTTCAAATTTAGGTCTGGGTAATGAAAATTATATTACAGGAAAAACAGATAAATTCCCAGGTTAAGTAAGAATACAAAAATCTTAAACCATATAAAGGATTATCCAAAGTTCATGCAGCCCTCACACATAGAGGAGCCTAAAACAGAGACTTCTTGCATTTAATGCATACTTTTTAAATAAGAAGATTTGCCCAAGAGGCAAATTATCTGAGTAGTCTGGCACTGTCTCAGTATGCTATCATGTCTTGCTCTCCTACATATCAAAGTCCCTTTCTTCCAGGTTGCTTAGAGCAGAGGACAGACTATGAACAGGTTGCCTACCCACTGTATCCAGACTGGGGTGCATGTACCCCAGGGGAGGCATAGTTGAAGTGCAGGAAGAAAATATTTTTTATATTTTTTTGCATTATTAATAGATTAAATTAAAAAAATTAGTTGTGGTCATTTCATCTTTTTTTTTAATTTCTGTATTTGTATATGTTTTACAATGTACTTAATTTATTATTACAGTAGTACATATATATAATTTACCAATACATATACACCTATTGAGAATATGTGTTTAAAAATATTTTACTGATTATTAAAAAGTAGTGAATACATATAATGCTTGAAAATACCTTTACCCACAGACCCAGTCTGAAAAATTAGAGTTTAAGAAATAGATACTTCTTAAGCTTGGCTGAATTTGGCCTATCACCACTCCTGATTTTAGGAAAATACAGGGGCACCTACACCTCATTCCATCATATTATATGTTTAGCTTAACTAACCTTCATGCTATACCCTTCTAAATGCTCTTGATCAGCTTGTGTATAAAGTTTATTATTGAAACAAGTAATCCAAAAGTATGAAAAAAAATATTCAAGACTCTTTACATAATATGTCAGTTCATCACAGGGCTTCCATTTTGCTGTATAACACAGAGGAGAACAAAAGGTCAAAATACGAATGTTTGAAAACTCTGAGTATGAGGAAAGTAAAAAACCCTTCCATTTCCCTAGTATGTGACATTCTCTAGACTCCCTTTTGAGTTCATTTTCAGTATCTTGCAATAACTAGTTTCTGAGAAGGATCATAACCACAAGTAACCTCAGAAAAATGCTTTGGCTTTAAAAAAGAGAACTAGAAATCTAAAGGGAAGAATTATTATTGTGTAACTTCCAACTCAAACTAAGAGATACAGGTGGCTTGGATCATCCTTACAAGCATCAGATTAGCCTTCAGTTTCAGATGGTTATATTAGCTTAGCTAGCCTTAGGATGTGAAGACATATTCTTAGCTCAGTTTAAATCAGTGGGAATTTTGCTGTAGATCCCAAGGGACCCTTACCTTCCACAATTTTGCCTTAACAAGATATCAGTACTTGCCAAAAACTGTATCGTGATTAATTTGCAAATTATTGCTAAAAATATTTGGCTTAACATGTAACGTTCGAATTTTCAGGTGCTATAAATCAGTGTAGCTTCAGAACTATGCCAGTTTAACCCACTTGAGGATCTATCTACCAGTGGGATTTACCCCATTTAAGATCATTCATAGTAGCAAAGTGATTAATTTTAAAATCTTCGTCATTTTACACGGCAGGCAGTCACAGTGGTTTCATCCAGGACTGCTGCATTTTTGTGGCTATAATCTTCAAAACAAGTAAACCTATCCTTTCAAAAATGTATTATTCCTTAAAAATAAGTATCCAATTAACCTAGTTTTTTATTTATTCAGTCCTGGCACCATTGAGAAATTATATGCTATATATTTGCAAATGCAAACATGCCTTTGCAAGACTGCTTACAACATAGAAACTTTGAGTCACACTGGTTCATTTCTACTAAAAAGTTGATTCATATTAGCTATTCGCACAAGCTTGTGTTACCTATTATCAACTAGGCACACATGTGCATGATCATCTTTCAACCTCCTTTTTTCAAAAAGCTCTCTAAAGTAAATTCAAGTTATTTTTACTTGATGCAGTGCTTGCATGATAAGAGAGAAATTTGCCACTTGAGGACTTATACATTTGGGCTTAGAAAGAGAGAAAGGAAAAAAAATAAGCATCTTAACACAATTGCAACTGGGAAGTAGCCTCTTCCCCCTGTTACTTCTTGTGTGTAATAAGTAATAAGTAAAAAGTAATAAATATTTGTGTGTATTTATTTCACACTACTCCAGGGTAGAAGAAGGAGGTTCTTCTAGCTAGCCTATGAGCATTTAAGAAATGTTAGGAAATTTTGGTATTTGCCTTATTTTAGAATAATACAAAGCACTTGAAAGTCAAAGATTAAGCAATGTACGATGTGGGCAAGCAAATCCATGTCATACATCTGAGCTTGCATTGCTGTAGTGACTTGTTGGACTAAAGCTCAAATAATGCAAGATAACATAATGTAAAAAAATAAAATCAGAATATCACTGCCTAACTTAATGAAAATTAATTATCGGGTAGGAGTTTACAGCACTCAAAATTCTTGTTAATTGTTTCACTGGAACTGTATCTTGATTTTGGATAAATATTTATTACTGTACTGTATAAAAGCACTACCAATCTAGATACGAAATAGATATGTGAAATCTTAAAAACCTTCACCTGCGCATCCTCTCTCTAAGATTCCATCTAGCAAATGTTTTTCAAAATTTTTAGCAAAAGGTGTGAGTGTCCAGAAAGTGATATCTTTTACTATAAAACTTGTTTCTTCAGCTTCTGCTCTATTATAATCTCTTCTGAGTCAATTTCTTTTCACTCAGAAAAAAACCCACATAAAATAAAGTTATTATCCGAGCCTGTAACTATGCAAGTGCTGTGTGAAATAAATTGTTGAAGATGGTTAACTTTCCATTGGTTTCCATGGAGTAAGGATTGCAAAATAGCATAAAATAATTTGGGTTGGAAGGAACCCTTGAAGACCATCTTGTCCAACCCCCCTACAATGAGCAGGGCATCTTCAACTAGATCAGGCTGCTCCAGCCTGACCATGAATGTCTCCAGGGATGGGGCATCCAACACCTATCTGGGCAATCTGTTCCAGTGTTTCACTTTCCTCATCATAAAATACTTCCTTACATCTAATCTGAACCACCCTCTTTTAGTTTAAAATCATTACCCCTTTTCCTGATAAAAAGTTTGGTTTCATCTTACTTATAAACCCTCTTCAAGTATTGAAAGGCTGCAATAAGGTCCAAAATATTTCCCAAATTATCCCTGAAATACCTGCTAACTTCCATGGAATTACAACAGCAGTAAGTAACTTCAGTAAGCAAGTATTGATGGGCAAAATGATGGATAAACATCATCACTCTGACTGTCACCAAACATGCATTTGCCACTAAGTTTCACATATCTGAGGATTTATGTGGCACATATATTGCTGAACTCTGTGAGCACCTAAACAACAAAATTGCAAGTCAGGAACACTCCATCCTCGTGGGTTTTTTTGTAAAGGAAGAGAAATGAAGAAAATTTGGTAAGAGATGTGAAACTCTAGCTTCAGTGTGAATTTTTAGTGTAAATCAGCTTTTTCTCTCTTAGTATATGCACATGTTCAGTATCTTCAGTGATAAGTCATGATGCAGAGTTGTTCCTCACTCATTCGACCTCACTCATATTTCCCACTGTCTTTTTCTTAGAGTCATCAAGCTCTACCTAAGACAGTAACCAGATTTTTTGCCCTGTTTCTGTTCCATTAGAAGGCTCTTGCCTCACTGCTTTAGTAGCTGGAAACCTCTTTACAGGTCCCAGGTGAAATTTACTTAGGGCGGTTCATACCTATTTTTCTTGTGCCAAAGTCATCACTGAGGAAAACAATTTCTCTTTCTCATGATCTCAAAGGAACAAAATCACCTTCAGACTTTGTCTTGCTTGTCTAAATGAAGCAAATGCTAGTTGGCTTCTCTCAGAAAGAAGCTGTTTTCCTGGACATATTAGTGCTAGCTAATTTCTCTTGTGTTTCCATTTTCCTGGACACAGGTGACTAGAATTGTACCCACAGTTCTAAATAAGATCCAAAAAATGTAATAGAGATATCTAAAATAGCATGAATGTATGGCATGAATGTTTCCTTGTCTATCTTATCTATCCTGTTACGCTCTCTCTGTACTATTGTACCTAGATAGATATGGTTTTGGGTCACATTTGCCATGTTTACTGCCACATTATTTGGATGGTTTACAGTTAATCCTTTGATTAACCTCTCTCTATGTAGAACACAGTATATCTAGTTTGGGTTTTTTACACCTTGTATAATTAAATTTATTTCATGGCAGATATTATTAATGTGTGCTTCATTCAATATGCATTTCGACACTGATGTGCATATTTAGTTAAGAATTATTGTCTAAATATTTCTCTGAGTGGCTAAACTGGAATATTTTTTGTGATACAAAACGTCTTTTATTATTTGTATTATTTATTTTATTACTTGGTTGTTTCTGGTTCCAGCTGACAGTGACTCATAATTCTCTCATGACATGTGCAATATCACTAAACCTGCTACACCTCAAGTTATTCAAACAAACTAAAAGGCCATTTCAAAAATTAAGAAATTCTACTGACTTCAGTGTAGGTCAACTATCCAGACGTAAGATCTTTCACATGTTTATAAAAAGTGTGAAAAAATGAAAACTCTAATAAACAAAAAGTTTTAGAGAAGAATAAAAAAATATTATTCTGAGGTAAACTGACAAGGATACTCTTAGCAAAAAGTAAGATGATACATCTTTTTGACTCATTTGAAGACAGAGGCCAATTTCCCACGAATTTTGCTAGAACAAGGATTATGAATTGTGATCCAAGTTATTCTAGATGTATTTGCTAATTTCCCTAGTATGACAATAGCAAGGAATAATTCCAATAAATGTGGCTGCCATTAAACTAGAGAAAAATGAACCTTACTTTCTCTGACAACATCCCAAGACCCATACTGACACACATTGCTCCAAAGTTAAAGACTTCAGTCAGTGACAAATCAATATAGTGATATCAATCTAGTGACATCTATACATTGTTTTGATATTGGATAAGAAATTGCTTTTTAATTTGTTGCAGTGAATAAAAAAAGTATTGAGTGCACAAAGCTAAATCGATTTCACTGACCTTGAAGCTGGCGTCCTTTGTACAAATCCTTTGTTTTTGTTGGGTGAGCTCTGGCACCATTATCACATTTAGGTTGTTCATACCTAAAGAACAAACAGGGAGAGAATAAAACCAGCCAAGGTTAATTTGATTAAAATATTATTTTGAAATTATTTTGAAAAATACACCAAAGAAAATTAAAAAAAAAAAAAAATAAAAAAAAGGTAAGGCTGTCCCCTCACCTACAAAACCAAAAAGACATAAACAATATGACAAACAGTATTCAATGCTGGGAAACACCAGAGAAACAATTTCAAAATCACAGTAAGGCAGGTACTCTATTTAGATAGTACTGTATCCTCTAAAAAAAAAAAAAAAAAAAAGAAAGTAAATTAAGTAAGGACTAGCCATGAACAGCTAACATTTTGAACAAGAGTGAAGAACTGAAAGGATTTCTACCAGAAGGGAATTGGCCTGGAACTGCTTAAATGAATCGAGAAAAAGACTGAATCTCCACCTGTTACTGGAATATTCTGGTTCTTCTATGTTTACTGAGTTTACTTAAAGTCACTTTGTTCATTGAACTGGTAACAAGAAACTGTGCTGTTTGTACTTCCAATAAACATAGACTTATGCAACATCACTAGAAATATGTTTTATGCAAGACTGGGGGACACAAGAGCATCTGATGTCGAATTTCACCTTTTTTTATGTCTCTCCATCACTGCATGGCAGACTTCACTCAGATCAGCACAATTTCTTCCTGAGAAATTTTACTGTCATATTCTCCTATTGTAGCTGGAAGTTGCAGAATTTAGCATGTAGCATTTCAGACAAAGTTTCAATTCTCAGATAAACACACTTACTAATATGAATTATGTCCACATACGTGTGTGTACATACATACCTGTTCACTGAATCTAGATTCTTTCATTTTTTATATAACCGTAATTCTCCTATTCAAAGTCTATCAAAATGTCATTTACTGAGTGGCACACTAAAATGTCTAATTAAAATATACTAATCTAAAATTTTGGAATATCATATTCTTTCTAAAAACATTAAATGGTAGCTATGTCCTGGGTCCAGGCCATACTGTTCCTAAGAGCAATGCCTAAATATTTTGATCTTAATTATCAGGCAATAAGAAACCCCAATATTATTTTTCCTTTGAGGACTTAGTATATTTCTACATCATCTGATGAAACTGACCACTGTTTCATCAAATTTTGTCTGTTGCAAGAAGATACAGTGCTGTTTTTAGGGACATGGGAGAGTTAGAGACTCTTTTTCCCCTCAAGAATGGCAGAAATAGAAGGTGCTTTGATAGCATGGATTGGATTCAGATACCTGATGGATGACCACTTCAATCAGCCAAGAAAACAGTGAAAGGGAAATTAGTGAGCAATACTCACTAATGCAGTACCTGGCAAACAGCCTGGTCCCCAATTAACCTGATACCTGACTGCATTCCCCCCATCCTCTTCCATTAAGTGTTGCTGCTCTGTGCCTACATTTTATTTTTTGGCCTCTACTCTTCTACCTTTTTGGTTTATATTTTTTATTAAATACATGTGTAGTTCATAATATACAAACTAAATTTATTAAAGATCAACAGGTGTTAAATGCATTGTCAAAGGTCTACATTTAACTCTTTAAAGCAACTGAAGAAAGAAAATGGGTCATTAGAAATTTACCATACAGGAACGGCCATGGTAAAAACAGATAAGAAAAACAGACTTGCCTCAGTTTTCATGGAGAAAGAATGGGAAAGGGATAGCATGTCAGAATGGAAAGCATGTCAGGTTAAAAATAATGTAGTCAAAAGACATCCCAAGTTACTCTTTTGAATTTTAAAGGGGAAAGAATCCCTACAAGTGAATCTATATCTAGAATTGGCAACGGCTTATGAAGGGTGGTTTGTACCTCTGATCAGTCTGCTGGGAAGCATTGAGATTTACTGAAGTGTAAAAGTAGTACAGGACAGAGGCTTTCACAGGGATTCTACAGAGCAGGCAGCTGTATGAAACAGATGATTTATGATCTTTTTTTAAGTTTAGAGAATCTTGTGCAAGTGGATTGGGGATTACTTTTCATATGGTCCTAATTGCTAAAAAGTCTCATATGAGAACACAGCCTCATGGCTCCCAGTGAACAAAAAGGCTGAGGATCCTGATGTGATATCCAAGAAGCATTGGGAGCCAGCTGATGAGGACCATACTAATAAGGCTTTTGGGAGGATGGTTGTTTTTACCCTTTAAATGCATTACCTCCTTTTAATTAAATGGATGTTTCCCCTAGCTTCTCATAAAATCCAGATTTATACCACAACGTCACCTATTTCTTTTGAGTTTTACTGTCCTAAATGTCCTAGCGTCGTTCTTCATTGTCATATCTTTATTTTAACTCTAGGATAAGATTTTTTTTTTCTGAAAAATAATTTTTCTTTTTTTTTCAGATGACAGTGCATTAGAAGGTGAATGAGTATTAATAAATCCCCATCATTTTGGGGGTCTTATTTAATGGGACTAACTTTATTTATTGTGGTATTCAGAGTCTTATGATTTGACAAATATCCTCATGAATACATTCAAAAGAAAAAGCATGCAAAGTGCTAAACAATTCTGGCAGTAGCTTCCCAGACCTGTCTTTTACTGTTGTCCCTTAGTGATTTAACCCATAGTTGCAGACCAGAGATTTCAGTAGGCCATGCATCCTTATTGTTACCAGGAATATTTCTGCTATCAGTTCCTGTGGTACCATTTTAACATCTTTTAATTTCTATTTTGCAATGAAAAACTGAGAGAGAGTACACCCAATTTTGCAAAAGCCCCTGGTTCTTTAAACTAGAAAAGACTCACACGTTCACTCTTTCCATTCTTTTTAAAGAATTGCAAAAAGACAACTGAATAATCCTCATTATATTCTGATCCCCCTTTACTTCCCTCTGCTAGAGAAAACAGTTCAATTTTATCAATACAGAACAAAAAATAATAATAATTTATGGGATTCCTGCCCACCTAAATCTTTCTCAGAAATGAGGTCTAGACATTCCTCTTAAACTCCCGGCAGTAATTCCACCTGCTTGTTTACCAAGACTGTAGATTCCTAAATACACCAGTCATTCTTTATTTAGTATTAAATTCCTAAAACTGAGTACTCTACTTACCCATCTGGGCTCAGAAATGTCCTCTCCGGGGATATTACTAAATATTACTTCCTCAGAGCTTCATTGAGAACTGCCCATAACTCCAATAAAGCTGAACAAATACGAATGGTCAAGACCACAGCAGCTGATCTTTTTAGTATCAGTCATCAAGCAGAGCACTTTTGTGTCTGAACCATATGTAGGGAGTGATTGAATCCAATTTTCCAGCCTTAGCTTTGGAGACATGCAGCACAGTGAAAACACTCCTGCTGCCTCTTCTCCCACAGCTGAGTGACTGTGTAGTTGCCAAACATAGGAGGCCAGCAGACCAAACAGGAAAAAAAGAAGACAGAGACTGATTCAAGGTCCATAGGGGATTCATCAAGGGGTTGGGAAGACTAGAACTCCAGTCTGTATGGCAGTAGGAGCCAAAATGGCACATAGTGCATTCACACTATATGTATGAATAGGAAAGTGAGCTGCTTGATTTTCAAGGATCACCACCTCCAGTTTCATAAATAGTTCATCCTCGATGTGCAGGATGTGGCAGGAAGCCTGCACAGATGAACAAAGAGTACCTAATTCAATTCAGATTTAAAAAGGAAGCATGCAAAGGGTGGAAATAGGGTCAGGTGATGCAGGAGGTGATACAGACACTGTCCAAGTGTTCAGGGAAAGGGTTAGGAAAGCTAAAGCCCTTTGGAGGTAAATCTAGTAAGGAGCACAAAGAGCAACGAGAAGGACTTCTTAGGTATGCATCAGCAGCAAAAAGAAGACTAAGGAAGTGTGGGCCTGCTGCTGGGTGCAACAGGAGAGCTTGTAACAAAGGACATAGAGAAGGAAGAAGTACTTAATGCCACCTTCTCCTTGGTCTTTATTTTTAAGACCAGTCTTCAGGAATTCCAGGTCCCTGAGACCAATAGTAAAGTCTAGAGCAAGGAAGATTTACCCTGAGTCGAGAAGGAGTTATTTGAACAAACTGGACATACACATGGGACCTGATGGGATGCACCCACCATTGCTGAGGGAGCCAGCTGATGTCATCGTGAGCCAGTCTCTATATCTGAAAGGTTGTACTGACTGTATAAGGGGACTGGAAGAAAGTAAATGTCACTTCTGCCTTCAAGAAGGACAAGGAGGAGCCAAATAACAAACCAGTCAGGCTTACCTCAGTTCCTGAGGTGATAAAGCAGATATGCCTAGAAGCTATTTCAAAACATATGAAGGAAAAGAAGGTGGTGATTGAGAGCAGCCAGCACAGAACTGTGAAGAGGAAATCATACTTGGCCAGCACCGCAGCTTTCTACAATTCTCTAACTTGCTCAGTGGATAAGGTGAGAAGGGCAGATATTATTTATCTTAATCTTAGCAAGGCTTTTGACACTGTCTCTGATCACATTCCCACAGATAAACTGATGAAGAATGTGCTAGATAAATGAACAGGGAGGTGTGTTGAAAATTAGCTGAACAATCAGCCTCAAATAGTTGGTATCAGCAGCAAAATTTCAGCTGGAAGCCAATCACCAGTGAGTTCCCCAAACCTCACAGAGGCAATATTCTTTAACCTCTTCATTAATGACCAGGATGCTGGGACACAGAAAATCTTTAGCAATTTGCAGATGATACATAACTGGGACTCGTACTGATACACAAGACAATTGTGCTACCATTTAGAGGAACTTCAGCAGGCTGAAGAAATGGGCTGGCAGGAATCTCATGAACTTCAAAAAAGGCAAATGTAAAATTCTTGCGCTGGAGAAGACTAGTCCCCTGCATCAGGTATGGGATGGGGCAAACCAGCTGGATTTCTGATGGATGCTAAGCTGAGTATGAGGCAGCAATGCGCCTGTGCAGCAAAGAAGGCCAACATCCTCCAGGGCTGCATTAGAAAGAGTACTGCCATTAGGTCAGGGGAGGTGATCCTTCCCCTCTCATTCACACTGAGAGAAGGAGACACATCTGCAATTCTGTGTCCAGCTCTGCACTCTCCAAGTAAGGTAGATGTGGACATACTGGAAGGGACTCTAGCAAAGGGCCATGAATATGATCAAGGGACTGGAACATTTGACATAATAAGGAAGGGGTACTAATACTGATTGCCCTGGACAAGAGACGGCTCATGAGAGGATCTTATTATTCTCTATAAATACCCAAAGGGAGGAAAATCAAGAAAAGGAAGTCAGACTCTTCTTGGTGATGTCCAGTGGCAAGAATAAAGGCAATAGGCACAAAATGAAATACAGGAAATTTTGTGTAATTGTAAGGAAAAAAAATTTTTTTAACCATAATGATGACCAAACACTAAAACAGGCTGGCCAGAGAGGCTGTGGATTCTCCATCCTTAGAGATATTCAGAACCAACTGGACATAACCCTGAGCAATCTACTCCAGATGACATTGCTTTGAGTAGAGGGATTGGACCAGAGGATCTACAGAGATCCCTGCCTATCTCAGCTACTCTGTGACTCTATGATAAAACTAATACGAATTACAAAAAAAAACTAAAAGAAAAACAAAACAAAACCACCAACAACAAAAGCCCAGTAATTAACAAAACCCAACAAAACTAAAACCACAGCAGAAGTCTCATTGCTTTATGAGCACAAGAAGATGATTTGGACTCAAATTAGGGAATAGGAAATAAAATTATTTAAACTATAATTCAAAGAAGGATTAACACTAAAAGGAAGAAACAGTGAACAGACCTAGGAATGGAGAACAGAGCAGGAGCATAATATGGAGACTCTGGAATCTCTAGAGGACATCTCTAGATCCTAACATAATATGTGTTCTGATCCTACAGTTTCAGGAGCAAATTTGTACTATTTTGTTTTGACAATTTATGGACCTCTACTTGCCAGAAACAGTAGATCAACAGTAACTTTAAGTCATAGAATTATAGAACCCTTAAGGTTGGAAAAGACATCTAGGCTCATTAAGTCCGCTTCAGATGGTACTGTAATTGTCATGGTCTAGACTATGGTATAAACAGCTAGCAGTAAATCAGCACTTGAAGAATATGTGAAAACACCCTCCCCAATAATATAATATTTTACAGTAAATGGCTTATAATGTGTGTTTCTTTCACAAACCTTATGTAAATGATAAAAAATTATTTTTCTTAAGCTTGAAAAGTGTTATGATCGCATCAAGATACCCATATTGCCTGCCAGTTTTGTATGAGTTTCTGAAGCATTTCTACAAGGGCCAAACCACAATAACCAACCTAAATAATATCCTTTGGAACCTTATATGTGCCTTGCCTACATCTGCTCTATGTGGCTCACAGTGCTTTACCATGTATCTGGCTCAACTGAGATGACTGAACTCCAAGCTTCTATTAATAACACACTAAAATGATATTTCCTCTCTATGGGTTCCTGAGCAGTTGTTCCATCAAATCCTGTCATATGAAATAGTTTAAGGGGTTGCTGGAAAAGGAACTGAACATTTCTGAGGTTGGAAGTGGTTTCTGTCATTGACTATCTTACTTGGTTCTTTCATATTCAGGCTGAGTGTGAGATTTCCTCTGGGATTATTCATTATCTGCTCCAAGCTTTGGTTTCCCAGCACAAAACAGAAGTAAAGAGGAGGACTAGGACAGAAAACTGCCTGTGACATTGCAGTGAAAGAGTCCATGGCCATCTGGCCTTAACTTTTGATGTCTCTTAAAATGTTTCACTTTATATTGGAAAAGACCTATATGACGTAATTCCACCATCAGTAGAAACCCACATGTTAGTACATGGACACTAAAGCATCTTTTCACTGCAACTTTTGAGCACAAATGTGTAGTTCCTTACCTTGTTGATGTACCAGGGATGGGACGTCCCGTATCCACCAGAACGCACCAGCAGTAGCCTGTGGAAGGATGGCACTGCACTGGTTTGTAGAGGCCACCCTGAGCACACTCTGGAATGAACACATTGTCTTTCTGGGGCTGTTTAGCTTCCTCCAGGGCTGACTGAAGTTCTTGATCACATGATGATGCTTTTGGATAGAAAAGAAAAAGTACTGAAGAAGCTGGACTGGAAGAGCCTACTAGATTTATCAAACAGTTTTTATATCTTTGATTACATATAAGGATTGTGTTTGAAGAGTCTTGTTACAGCTCATTGGTTTAGGCTGTATTAGAAGTTCTAGTTTCCTTTTCATGCAGCTGTTTCATATTATAGTCCTAATAATATCTTGAATACTCTCTTTCCTATAGGTGATCTATGGATAAACAAATACTTTCTCTGTGACCTTAAAAAAATCCTCCTCCACTCCACAGTCCCTAAACTACTGATTCTTTTCAGAGGGAACAGTAAAAATCCAGCATCTTAGGATTCCTTAAATAGATTGTTCATCTAGATATTCATTTAGATTTTTATATTCTGCTCTTTCCAGTTTTGGAGCAACCTCAACACAGTGACAATTCTTCCACATTCTTTGCTGCTGATTCTGGTACTGGCAATGTATCATTTGCTCTGGAGTGCAAAGACCCAAAAGAAAATGTAATACATTTTTATTTCATATTATCAATATGTCCTAGATCTTTCTGAAGGTGCAAAAAACTTATGTATCTATGCATTCCCAGCCTTTTTATGAAACTATGAGGCAGCAGTGAAAGAGCAGAAACCACAGGGCCTGAGAACACCTGTCAGTTTACAGCAGTCAGGAAAATAACACCTCTGCTGAGGATTCCTGGTCACTGGTACATGTGACCATGTAAAGATAATAAATGAGACAGACTATTTAGTCAAGCCATTATTTCTCCAGGGATTTTAGAGTCAATCTCTTATCATGTGAAATTTAGATTGTTAATAATACAGCTTCTGTGTAATTCCCAAACTATCCAGTGGGACAAAAAACCCTGACATATTTGAAAAGTAAGAATGTTAAGCACTCTACAAACACACAAATTACTCACAAGAAAATTTCAAGTTCTAGAATTTCATGTCCAGAATCAATAAAACTTCTGTTGCGGGAGAAAAGGCTGTTGGAAGTTAAACATCTTCATATTTTAAATGGCACATAATTCCATCTATACAATGTCCTGGTTTACAAAACAGTATGTTTTGTTCCGATCCACGTAAAAGGTTTAAAAACTAAGAATATCACTTGCTAACTTGATTATAAGGCACAGACAGACATGTTTGGCTGACTTTTTTTCCTCTTTTTTTCACATAGTATTTGAATAGGACATTTAGATAAGTTGATTCATTTTGTATGTTTTTGTCTTGGTGAATCCACTGACATAAACAGAAACTGAATAGTTCTCAAAGTGCCAATGTTTAGATAATAAACTGTACTTAGAGAATCAGCATAGTGGGGAGAGAAATGCTCCTTTTAAAAAATGTAAATAGGTAATTATTTGCACATTGAAACCTTTATAGAAATAGCTATGGTTTCACAAATCAGAAATCTGTCACCAACATCCTCTCAGAGTAGCCAAAATAAATCTTTCTCTCAGTGAATCTGGATTATGATGACTACCAAGTAACAAGGTATGGCAACCCTGGAAAACACATCACTTAGCTTAGTTGTTCACTTTTTGCATTTTGCATATAATCAAGTAAAAAAGAGCAAAGTGGGTGAAGCAGCTGCAGTGAGAGGGAGGAAATCATTACTCGTCTTTAAACTCCACTAAATTAATTTATCTTTCATACTGATAAACCTTGGGACCATGCCATTAGCTACTGTGACCTTCTTTTGTTTTACATCTTTGTAACCAGCAACACAACCTGGCAGAAGTGCAGGTATTATTATCTCACCCAAACCCAGAGGAGCAATACATTTTCATGCTTCCAGCTTTGTTTAGAAAATACATTGGCATATAAAGACTGCAGAGTCAGGTTATCCAGGCAGACAAAATGTAGCAGAACGGAGAGGGTGTGATGGAAAATTCCCAGTGCAGAAGCAGATGCTGACTGTTTCAGCTGTGAGCATAAGATACACTGCCTAATTTCTGTGAAGCTCTAACCTCTACCGATTGAAACAAGCAGCAGAGGACTGCACAGCTGACTGATGGGCCAGTGCAGTCTCCTGCATTGTGGTGATTTAGGAGCTAATGTAACGGACTTACATAACTGGTCTTTACTGATGGACTTGTTGAGGCAAGGTTTTCTACAAGCTGCTGCTCAAGCGAGAAATTTGTATCTTTTTGTGCTAGGTCAGGTTTGTTCTGGTCCTTTTTCTCCCTTATGTCTGGTTTTAAATCTCAGAAGTACAGAAGAGCAGCATTATGAGAAACATGTCACAGGGCTGCAAAAGTGACTTAAGGCTTTAGAAGGGACAGTCACAAGACTGGTTGAACTTAGCATTTCGAGTGAGACTGGAAGCAGAGCAGAGAGTGACAGTAATCTAAGGAAAGTTTAAAGATAAACAGGAAGGACTTTCACCTTCTTGGAACTTTTAATTTCTTAGACTTCCCCTACAGATGAGAAATCGTAACAAGAAAAGGAACTTATTATTGGGCCTAAATTAGTAGTTAGAGAAAATCTAGACTTTTTTTGACAAATCAGAAAAAAGATAAATTAAGATGATGGACACCATGCCTGCCAGTTCTCTATTAGCCAAATGACTAAGCCTTATTACAAATCTGCCGAACCCAGTTCATTCACTTTATTCAACAAAAGTGTACAATAGCTTATAATTTTTCTCCCTTATACAATGGCTAATTAACTTCAGATCAGCTACCATGCAATGTGCCTCGTGGCTGCCAAGAGACCAATTTCTGAAGTCTAGCGGTTTTGTACACTTTTCACATGACCATTTGTGCCACCATTACTATTTTTTATTTGTTTTCCCCACTAGAACACTGTTGCTACCTCAAAGAAAACTGCTCTAAAGTGCTTATCTATAATCCTTTCTGCCAGAGCCAGAATATCAATTCTCTGTGTAATTTGCGCTCTGAGGGAACCATTCATTCCCTTTCAAACTTTTTGTTCAGTTATTTACAACAGGAATAGTGGAAAGATGCAACTGTAGTCCTGTGATGCTAAGAGCTCTTATCACAAGAACTACCATATCGCTGCAAATAATTGACTTTGTAATGTCAGAGGAGTCATGGTCAACAAATGTTCATTTCCCAGGAAAACCAGCAATAAATGTCATTAACTTAGAAAATGCCTGACAGTTTGTCCAAACAATCTGACGACAACTATGAACTGGAATCATAACAGATGGATGCCAGAAGTTCATAAAGTGAACAGTATGGAAAAAGACCTATGCTACAAAAAAAGTAGCATAAGTACCTGATTTATTAAAATGCATCAGCTTTCTATGGTATGTATTACTACAATAACATTCCCTTTGGGAACAGAAAAGCACTGACACCCCAGCTTCTTCTTTTCAAGGAATGTGCTTACACTATTGTTATTTCACTTGGTTCCTTCAGTTTTGTCTTATTGGGAAAAAAAAGAAAACGAAAAAAGAAAAAAAATGTTTTCCAAGCATCTTGGTGAAAAATAGTTAGAAATAGCAGAAAAATCCTTTCTGCATAGTCTACCATGTTAGTCAGCCATACCGTAACTCAGCTGGCATAATTTATTTCAAGTTAATAAACATTTCTGCAGTTTCTACCTAAAATTATGTTTTATTTTAGAGTCATAAGAATTGGTGATTCGACACAGACATTTCAATCATGTAAGAAAGCATACCTTTTTGCTCTGTTTTACACCAAGAGCCTTTGAACCAGCGTTTTGGAATGAAAAAGTAAAACTCTTGCTTACAATTAAGAGTGAATTTAAAAAACTGCTTTAGATATAATGTATGCTACTCTTCCTTTGTCACTATGCTATTCCATTTCTTCCCTTTTTACTTTAAAGGCTAATTACTAAATGCATTTTTTGTGTTCTAGCTCATGATTCCTTTACAGTCCATTAAAATTAACCAGCTGAAACGCTGCATCTTCTGTCAATGAGAAACATACTTCAGCTAATGACAAACTCTGTGGATAAGTTTGATATTTTGTTTAAAATCTGTGGTCAATTCTTTTTGTCAGTTATCCCTAAGAAGACAGTCTGCATTTCAATGAATCGAGTTCACATGAACAGAAAAATACCTCTAATAATAACACTGTAGATCCTTATTTATGAAAGACTCCATTTATTCATCTCTGATAGACTACCTAAACTGCTGATTAAGGTTTATTAGGGAATATCCTAGAGGAGAAAAGCAGTGACTTTTCTAGAAAAATCATCCCTAATAATGTATGAAACTGTGCATTTTTCTGTGGTACATTTAAAACACCAAGTGCTGTGTTATGTAAGTTATGATAATCTCCTTGTTAGCCTTGTAAGAGGAGATGTTTGGCCCCTTGTTTCAGAAATTCTGGCAGTTTTTCTCCTGTGTCTTATTACAACTTCTCCCAACATGTGGAATTTCATGATTACAAATTATTGGAGTTGGGGTTTTTGTGGAGATGTAAATCGCTGTATTTATGTCTAAATTTCAGTGTGTTGTGCAAAAACAGCTTGTCAAATCTGCAGAAAATTACAAAGGCATCTGTATGGTACTTAAACATTTCCTGCCACTATACAAACATTTCCTTCCAATTTCCTTAACCCTACAATGTGTATATGACAAACAGAATCCATTCCAAGAAATTCTGTTTTCAGTTGGTTCCTTCTCCCTCCTTTTCTCATTACAATAAATAGGCCATGAAAGAACAATATAGAAAGCCCATTTCTCAGGGTAAAGGGATCTTTTATTAAGGCTTGAATCTCAGTGTCCTCTATAGAAATCAGGTAATGAGAAACCTGTGAACAAAAATACTTCAAAAAGTGATATGCGTGTTCTAGAGGAATGTAGTGTAACATTACAGGCCGTTAATATTGCAGTTCTATCACACTTCTGGGAGGATATACAGACAGAATATAATCATGTTCAAATTTCACTATACAGAGACTTAAATTGTATGACAATTTCTGCTAATCAGAATGTTATTCAAATCATGTCTGTCCTAGTTAATGGAGCCTAACTTAAGCAGCTCTTTAGAACACTTCAAATGCTGATTTACAGAGGCTTTGTGCTAGTTAATTTCAATACTATTATAATTAGTATGGCTAAATAGTCATCCTATTGACAGCCATAAAACCCTCCAAGAAATTCACATCTCATGAGAGTAAGAACTTGATTAATTTGCTTAGGATGGACCCTCCTTGAGCCAGTAAATTTAGTACGCCCCAAGGACACTGATGACAGTATGTTTTTACATTTTTAACTAGTTTTCATAGTCTTCAAGTTTCATCGAATGGATTTCCAATTAGATTACACCAAATTGTATTTCCACATATGACCAAAATGTTACCTTTAGAAACACAGTGGAAAGAGGGATAATTTCTATTCAAGCTATGCTCTCCCTGCGGAGAAGTTTATGTTGACTGAATGGCAAAATGGTCTATTAGAGAAGTGGTCCCATTATTCCTAACTGCAAAAAATATGCACCTTCAAGGTAAACCAGAAGGTTCTTTACCTGTATCTGATGAATTTAATGACCCAGAATCCATCATGTCTGTTCCTGTTATAAGCACAGCTAATAAAAATGACAAAAAATCCCTAAACTGTTTTATTCTACTGAGAGAGGTAAAAGTCTGTGGCTTCATACTCTTTCAGGTTTTCTAGCTTTTGAGATGACAAATTCCTTCTCTGAAGAGGTAGATGAGGTGGTATAATGCTGTTTAAGATGCCAAATCCCTACCCTTTGTGTACACAAAGTTATTTTGTCACTCCTTATGGCCAGGGTATGGGCACCTTACACCAATCTTTCTTATGACCTGTTCTTACAAGAATTTGTCTGCCTACCCTCTTGACAGTTTTAAGTAAGCTCGACTCTGACAGGAATCAAATGTAACTCAATGCTACAAAAAAATGCAAGAAGTAATTTGCTCATGCTACTAGCTTCTTATAAAGACTATTCATTAATCTGAATCAAACAAGGAGCATTTATGTGGCCTAGCCCTTCCTCAGTAGAAATCCATGGAAAAATACCCACTAAATTCAATGGACAATACATCGTCTCAGCTGAATATATTCATATGCACGTATGTTTCCAGTTAAACCTAATATTTTCTTCATGGACCGAATCCTGCTTGTAAGCATATAGCTAATATTAATAAACACTCAACCTTAGACCCAACATCTAGATGGCAACCAAAACCTAGGACTAAATTACAGTACTAATACTCATCTGGCGCCATGTGTTTTGATTTACATTAGGTTCAGATACCCATCAGCATGAGGGTTCTCAAGGACTGGAGAAAGCTGGCAACATTCCTACCCATATTTTTTCTTGTTTGTGAAAAAACTTGTGGGAACCAAATATTGTAGGCCCCTTGTGCGCATTTTCAGAGAGCTCTCGATGTATAGCTGTACACTATTTTGCACTTTTGGAGCTTGGGTAGATGATTGTGGCTCAACAAAAAGCTCATAACTTCAACACAGCCTTAAAGATTAATTTATGCACTTCACTGAATAAAGCAGGATAAATCACATACAGATGCTCTCATTTATCTATGTGGTTTCATATGCAAAGATACTGCAAGACACAAGCAAAACCATCTGGAAATGTACTCAGCCCATGGAAAAAAAGATCCAAAACACAGAGACCATCAGTTCCCATTTAGCCTTACCTGAAAAGAACATTATCGCAGTAAATTTAATCTACCAGCATATACCAAGGTTTTCTCAACTTTTACCCTAGGCTTGAGTAACCAAGTAACCCTATGTCAAATCAAGATTTCTGTAATAAACAAATTCTGGTTCTAACAACAGGTGAAATTTTGGGGACTGTAAGACATAGGTCTGAAATGGAATGGGATGGCTTGTTCTTTAATCAGAATCCAATTAATGGACTTTTTTTTTTTTAAGCTTCTGGTTTAGGAAAAGTTTTGCACATACCTCTGCAATTCTTCATTTTTTTAGAATTTGAAATACTAGGAGTACTGTGAGAAATACTGCAATCACAGTATTTTTTTTTAAAGAACTGTTTTGCCACAAAACATTCTTATTTTACCACTGTTTGGTTGTTTCTTTGCTGCTTGTTTGTTTATTTAAGCCCAACTTCTAGGTTAAAGAGATGAGAAATATTATGCAAGTATTCAAATTTCGCTTCTCTCAGAATTATAACTAATTTAAATTACTCAATTATTCATTTATGATCCCTCTTCTCCTCGCTGAGTTCTCACACTGTCATTCAACAGATTAAGGGATCAAACTAGCTATTTCTTTTAAACAAAATGTAATTCCACATTTTGCCATTCTTATCTAAATTGAATAAAACAGTAGTGTGAGATCTGTCCACTGACTTTATGAAAATTCACAGAAAAATTAGTCTTCACTTACAAACATGACATGATCTGATTCAGAATGTATAATATTAGCACTTACTACTACTGTAGATAAATGACAGAGAAACCTGAAGTTAGTATATATTAGGTTTATAGATCTGTGTTATTTCAAAGGTAAGTTTTGCATTAGAGACAAAATTTGTATCCTGAACATCCCAAGTCAAACATTTTATAATACCCTCAATGAAATGTGAGAGAGCAGTGAACTGAGAGCAGCATATTTTTGTTAATCATTAACAGCAGTGTTTGAAAGTGACAGCAAGCCTTTGTAAAGTGCCAAACATGATCCAAGGACTGTTTACACTCTACCCTCTGCAATGGATCTTTAAATACAGCCTTTAAACAAAATAAAAATCATTTAAAGCCAACTGGTCAATCATGTGGCATCAGGCTTCACAGGGTCCCTTATCCCCCTTTTGTTCAGTTAATGGAAAGAGCATAGATTATCACCTTCAGGTGCTCTTGCTTGACTTTGTTAACTTGACTTCCCTAAAGTCAGCAGGGATACTATGAAAAAGACTGTCCCATCCTGTTAGGATACACCTGAAAGCAGTTATTTGCCAAATGGGATGAAATCTAGTTTTCCTACATAATATCAGTACCTATTGTTGCTACATATGGCTGCCTCGCAATGCCAGAGTAGAGCAGCACCATTGTCTTCAAACCGCAAAAACAACCATACAAAAAAGCCACCACCCAAAATTACAGCAAATGAAAATCACTGACTTTTCCCAAACACTGTGGCTAGCTGGCCAGCTTGCTATAGCAATCTGAAGGCTCATTCATTAAGCTAAATTGCGCAAATCTACCGTTCTTGCTTTATGAGTATATTGACCAGCAAATGTTAGTCTCCTGCCAGTGGAAAAATCTCACATTTTTAAAGAAAGATTTGAAATTAAAAGAAAGCTGGTTCACTTTTTCCACAGAGCTGTGAAAATGGAAGTCTTTGCCAGGTTAGCTGAGGGTATTTGTTTGAATAGCTCTACTAAAAATTAAAAAAAAAAAAAAAAAAAAAAAAGGTCATCAAGTACCTAAATTCATACTTTGACACTTAAATAACCCAGCCAGTTTACAGGGTTGTTTATCAATCCAGCACTTCCCCAAAAGTGAAACAGAAGATGTCTCTCTTCACCATTTGGGAAACTGAAATACTTACATCAGTGCAGGATATGACCTTGGATACTTGACCTTATGCACCCAAGTAATTTTCCTTTCAGAGGTATATACAGTAGCATCTCTGGCTGCAGCCTCTGTCTTGTTCCTACCACTGGTCCACACTGTTAATGCTGTTGGCACCAGGCAGTGTTTTCCAGAGTTATTGCTTAACTTCTTCCTGAGGTGACTGTACTCCACATACACTCAATTTTCTAAGTATCGACTCTTTTCCAATGATCTTACAGACAGAACCCTAACTACAGTTGCAGAAGCCAGCAGCAGCCAAGAGGACTCCTGGCTGTTTTACGGGAATGTGATCTGAGGTGCACAGTTAAAAAAATGTGCAGATATGTTAAAAAAACAAGAAGATGTTATTTTGCATTTAGGTAGTTCTCCTTCACATGGCTCAGAATATCTTACAAAATGGTCAGTATTGTATGCAGCTCTGTCTAGTTCATAGCAGACTGGATGGGCATTACCGAATGGTAAGGATTTGGCCCTCTAACACTGAGCAGGAATACAAAGATTACCAGGCTGCTGAAACAGAAATCCTTCTTTTTCCCTCATTGTTTCAAGGAGTGTTACTTTGACAGCCATAATGCAAATCTTTATGCTACCATCACTGCCTCTCACCCTTAAAACCTACTTGGTTTAAACAGTCCCAACATTAAAAGATTGTAGTAATACTAAGAACATAGTTACACCCTTAAAAGCTCATTTACGGTAGATGAATCAAAATTGGCCACTTTTCTACTGGCTTGATCTTCTTTTTCTTGTGAAATAGAAGGCAAGAAGCAGGTGGAAAATGAGTATGCATATTATTGTTTCTGTCTCTAATTACATGAATTGTGTTGTGCAATGAAAAGTTTTTTAACAGAGCAACAAGCAGATTCTGTAAAGTGCTACCATCTGTTGAGTCACACTGCTCCTAGAATACATTAACTTTTGTCCTCAGTATGAGATTCAGCAACATGAACATGAAGCCTAGTCAAAAGGTAACTGCACTGCTTTAACCCTGCACAAATCCAAAGGCTCATCTTCGATTAAGTGCTGTACAGGTCTTTGCTCCCTAGCATATTATATCCAAAGCACACTATTTATAAAGCACGCACTATGTTGGTATTCATAACAGGAGAGGCAAAGGAGTCAGATAGAAGTCTGTTTACTGATTTTGGCAAAGTTTAGTGTTCAATAAAGAGGATGAGCCAAAGAAGAGTAAAAAGCAGTGAGAATATTCTAATACTAATTCTTTTGGCTCCAACAACTTTTAATATACCTTTAAGTTGCTCTTTTCTCATATGGCCATGGTTAAACAGCTCAGCCTATGCTTTGGTTTCAAGAGCAAAACCCAAATCATTGGCTTGGCTTTACCTTCAAACATTGGAGAAAAACAAGTGCAATCTGAATTAAAAATAAAAATGCCAATTCCACTCCATTTTCATCCCTGTTTTCAAAAAGAAGTAGTGTGTGATAGTGAAACATCCCCATGCTTTTGAATAATGAAGACCCACCATCATATTAAAAATTCCAGACCAAAATTTCTGCTCCTGTAAACTGGAACCATTCCACTGTACACACTAGGGATCACCAGCAGAAAATTCAGTCCCAAGAATATTCAGAACAATTTTAAAGGCTTCTTATATGATGCATGGTAGCAAACTCAAAGACTTTTGAACCAATAAAATAAGAGTTTTAAAGTGTGACTAAGGATCCTTAATCCTTTACAAGGCATGATTTCTTTAAGTTTTCAGAAGATTATTAGTTTTAAATGTTTAACATGTCACACAAATGACCTGTATCAGTGGAGTAGGCCTTGTACAAATACTTCCCAACAATCTATTGTGTGAGTAAAGAACAGGTTTCAGAAAGTTTTATTTTTCAAGGTGTTAGCTTAGCTTGTTTTCCACAAATACTTCCAGCCCTTTCAGACCTGCTCCTATCTTGTCTCCCCACACAGACATGCACATTTACCTCAGGTCTTATTTATTTTTAAGCTCTCTACAACCAACAGAGAAAATTCAAAGGACTGTTCTTGTCAGTACTGTTCAAATAAAACAGATTCTAAATATATAACTTCACCACACAATGAGCATTACAGGAAAGAGTAATGCTGGCATTCAGCCAACTAATATGGAAACATTCTTATTATTGCTTATGTGAAGACAGTTCTGTTATTGTTTCTACATATAATACATTGTGTGCTTTGTTTTTTTTTTAATTTGGGAAGATTAAATGTTGTTTGATGACTTGAAAATAATGCAAAAAGAAGCTCAGTGCATGATGCTCCCATGGGGTTGTGAAGCTAGTGCAACCAGAGCTGTTGCTGATTAAATCTGCCTATTGTTATAAAGCCTTCTGTGACAAGCCAATCAACCACTGGCATAATTAATGAAGTCCACAAGGGCCTTTAGTTGTACTTGTTTTCAACAGTCATAAGAGCAAACACAGGCTAAAGAAGAGTGGGAAAGGCTGTGTGTTTACAAACCTGCTTGCCTTGGGTCACATTTGAGAATAACCACAGTACAGTCCCATAGCAAGTACCCTTGAAATACTAGGTATTTTGCCTCATATATGTCTGTTTGTTTTGATACAGATAACACAGAGGAGAAGACACAGGTTCTCCTTTGCACTTAAGTAATGGGTATCCTCTTTTTGTTTGTATTCTACATATGTACTTTACAATCACACAATGGCAAGTACAGTTTGCAGAATGAAGGGGAGGAATATTTGAAGTTGTCAGTCAGTTGCAAGGAAAAGGAGTGTTAATCCAATGTCAGGATTTCCATGACTAAAACACAGAGACCAACAAACAAAACAAAAGACAAAAAGTCTAGATGCAAAACTGAAACTGATAAAAAGGGTTTAGGTTGTGCCTTTTCATTTAAAAAAATGAAAATATTTCAACTGGTCAGTGAAACACCTTTTTTTTCTTTCAGTTCCACATCCTATACTATAAAAGTCTGTAAAGCTCCTTGTTGTATTCCATAGTCCTCTACTACACATTACCTCAACCACCTCTCTGATGAAACTTTTTGTTCTGCTTGCATTGATTGACCAGACTGCAACAGCCCTCCCAGAAGCACAGCCAGGGTTTGAGCCCTGGAGTTCCTGGCTAGCTTCCCTGAATGTAAGCAATGAAATCACGCCGTCTCCCTCCGCTAGCTGACGTCAGACGCTTTCACATACAATACTTTGTAGGTTGCTTAAGTCTTCACAATTATATCTTGAGGAAGTAATATTGGCACAAAACACTGGTCAATCAGACCAACAGTGCTGGTGTTACGACACTGGTATTAAGTTTTATTTTAAAAACTCAAATGAACTTCCAGAAAGAAAACTCACAGCCTTGACTAAGGAAACCTTCTTTGTTAGAAAAGCACTGAATTAATGCTGAAAATATACTCCACTGGCTTTAGGATCAAACACCTAGTTGCTCCTGCAGTTTGGTATCCTTCAGTATCCTGCAATATGGATACCACAACTGGACAAGTTGCCCCTGAAGTGGTCTCTGAAATCCTGCACGGATAAGACATGACACCTTTCCAAGCTTACTCAATCTAGGAATCAAACTCTCTCTCCTATTCATTGCACTGTTCAACTGGGTGCTCCTAAGAACTCTCAGTTTGTGTTTGGAGTCACTGTATTTTCAGAGTACAGCCTGCAAACTCACAGAAGGATTTACAGCCTTTATTCCTTGATTATACTCCTCATGAAGCTTCCAGTTTATGCCTCTGGCTGCTATAGTTAAAAAGAGAAGGTGGAAGAAAAGAGAGAAAGACAAAGAAATGTCCAGCAGCATTTGAGACTGAAGAATGATATCTAAGAAAAAACTTGAGAAATATGCAGTCAAGATCAGCTATTGACAGAAGAGAAAGACTGCAAAGAAAGGACTGGAAAGAGAACAGGGACTGTGTGTGCAACCAACATTGAGGATGAATAACAGAGACTATAATAACATTGCACAAGGCTCCAATAAAAGCATGTATTAAAAAAAAAAGGTAAACTAAGCTTAGTTTTCTGACTCATAAACTTTCTTACTCAATTATATGGGGAATAAAAATATATGAAGCAAGGCATTTTTCCTCTAGCCTTTCTGTGGACAGGGGATGCTCTACAGTCACAAATAGAAGTCAAACAGGCTCATTTTGATAAGTGTATTGACATCCTTACAGCTTGCACTGTGATTAACTATGATGTGACGTATTCTCAGACATGTGTGAAGGTATTCATGAATATTCAGTGTTTCTGAATATAATTATGTTTCAATGTGAAAAACACATCATGTGGAGACAATTAAGTCGTATATAAAGCAATAAAGAGAAAATGCTTTCTTCCGGTTTTCAACTGGCAATATAAGTGGAGTAGAGGAGCCCTTGTGCTGACAACAACACGTTCATCAAAGTCAAAGTATTCCAGCTATGCAATAGCAGCTGGATTGATGTGGACTGTCCTATTATCACTGATTCAGGAGACTCATATACTACATGCTAATTACCTTAAGAAATGAGTGTGCTTCCAAGAGAGGCAACAACCCCATCATCAGTCCTGTACTGTTAATGTCCCCATTTAAGGGAAAATTAAATGAAAATTAAAAGAAACCCTCCAGGCCTGATTCATATCTCTCCTCATAAGACTTCCAATGGCATTGCCCTTCTAACTGCAGCAGAGTCATCCTATTTGCACTGTTCTCAATAAAATGAGTCTTCATGTCTGCTGAAACTAAACCATCCCCTCCTACAGTCATTTGCTATTATTATGTTGGACTGTTTAGTTAAAGGAATGAACTACAGGATGTATTACTGCATTAGAAGTCACTGCTTCATTCTAGAGATGGTGGTAAGGAAATGGAGAGAACTGACCTTTAAAACCACTGACATTTATACTGATATTTTTGGCTTTGCTGGTTCTCTGTTGTGTCAGCTCATAGGAACTAAAAATCATGTCCTAAAAATGATCTTAGACTGCTTTCTAAACCTGATTAGAAATTATAAGAATACTAAATTTGTAAGTCACTTAAGCTGAAGGACCCTTATTCAGTCAAATAGATCAGTGAGATTAATAATTTTCTCATTACTTTCTGGTAGTTTGACATTGTGGCTTTAGCTACATGGTGGGAGTTTGAGGAAAGTCAGAGAGGAAACAAGATCTGAAGTTACTTACACTTCTGCTTACCAAAGCAATTAGGCAAGTAAACAAACAGAGAGGGTCCCTAACTTCTTTCCAGGCAGAATAACTGGACAGAATGCTGTCCTGAAAGAAGGGTAAACTGCACATGACAGAGTGTTGGTCATGAGCCTCTGCAGCTAATCACACCTCTGACTCTCTTAAGAGTCTCCATTGTAACAGAGGATGTGGATGAATTAACTAAATGACAAGGAAACATAACTATCAGGATCAGTCTTTGTCATCTCTTACATCTTTTAGAATTGCCTCAATACAGATGTGAAAATTTGGCCTAGTGACTGAGGGAGACACTCAATCCTTCCCAAGAATAGATAATGCAATTCTGAACTATTTTGTACTTTCTTGCTAAAACTGTATCTCAGCTTTTGGGGGCACTAGAGGTGTTAATTTGACTTTTTACTACTCTGCTTCCCAACCAAACCTCAACCAGTTTCCTGCCCTGGTATAACTGGAAAAAAATTCAAGGGCAATACAGGTCACTCACATTTGAGGAATTTATGTATTTATAATGCATTTTAATGCAACAGAAACTGCATCTAAGCATTCATTCAAATAGAGGAAATAAAAGTCCTTTCATATTGATAGGTTGTCTTTACTCACTGAAGAACAGAAGTGGTAAATTTAAATAACACTAAGATCTCACTGGAAAACAATGGAATAAGGTAACACACTGTTTAAGTGGCAAAAATATATTTCTTTTCCCAGCTTGTTATGACTATAACATAGTTGATTGGAAAATATCTTTGTGACAGTCTTTGCTGGAAAGCCAAGACTTTAAATGAAAAGACATTTTTTATTCAAAGTGTTTGCTTTTGATAAAAAGGTGATTTTTGAAATGAGAAAAAACAAAACCTCAGAACAAGCTGTTTCTTTGTGTTGAACTTCACAGAGAACACAAAATCCAAGATGCCTACAAATTTGCTGAAGTATCTCTGAGTTTATAAAAATGGGAGACCTTTATGTCCTGCATGTACTGTCAGGTTAAGGACCCCAGCCCTCAAAAAAGAAGGAACTAATGAAGTTTCAAAATTACAGATCCAACAAGACATTACAGTGAACAATCAAGATTTTGAGTTTTGAACCAACACCATTCAGCTTTAGGAACTACTCTTTTGTTCTTTGGATTTTTGTCTTGAAGATACTTTTTTTAAGTGAACATACTTAAATTTTTTTAAAAAGTTCCCTATTAAATCACATGGTTCTACAGAAGGCTGTATTTTCAACCAGTTTGGTATATTAAGCTTTGCACTCCCTTTTTTCTTGTGTTTTGCAACATATCAAGAGAATTTAAGATCCGAAATTTAATTTACAGCTTTAATCTTATTTTAACATAGTTTTATTTGTGGCTGAATGCAGACACTTGACCTGCTGTTTTTAAACTAAAACCGGTATTAAAACTGGCTGAATGAAAAACAGCGGTCTGTCTCTTAAACAACTGCTTCTTCTCCAGTAACATAGAAATCTAGTGCATTATGGCAGGAACACTACGTAGTATAACAATACAACAATGTTACTCCTAGGCAGTACAGAGTGCAGGAAAAAAATAGCATCCAGCATTTATCTATAACAGTCTGATTTGGGACGTGACAGAGCATGATGGGCAGAGTGCAGTGAAAATGAAAAGCAAGCCAGTAATAATACAGTACTTGAGGTATAGACAGTACCTTCCACATTAAAAGATCTCAAAGTGGGTTTATGTACTTTAGCAATGTAATTTGACTAGAACAAGTTCCTTTGCTCTGATTATGACTTTTCATGTATTTTTTGTATGGAAAGGAGACTCTACACTGGAAAAAACCAAAAACCCAGTATATTGAATTAAAGGCAGGCTAGGGTAAAGGGTCTGTGGAAGACAGCATTAATCTGGGACCTTAGTTCATAAAAGAAGACACTGCTGTTAAGAGCTGGACTGATATCCAATAGCTTCATTGCAGACAGGTGGCCAATGCACACTCGTTGCACAGAAGTGGCTGTAGGAATTGAATTTCTCTTGCTTTTGTACCAAGCAGAAACCACTAAAATTACTGATGAAGCCTCACAAGTTTCTGCATTACGTGGCAATTTTTTCAGGATTTAAGGAAAAAGACAATTTTTTTTTGAAAACAATTAAGTAATGCATGAACTGTAGCACAAGCTGTCAATCTCTTCAGGAATTCTGTTCAGAGATACATTATTTGGCAAATAAGAATGTTGGAAGCCATATGTGATAAATCATTCAAATAAAATTCTGTCCAAATTTAAGCCACTGTGACTAGTCATAACCTGATTTACCAAGGAATGTGTTACGTAACTACTGATCCTTCCATGGTCTGTATTTCCATTAACAGCAATCAGAGGTTTTTGTGCAGATCAAGTGGTAGAATTCCACAGTTCACATAACTGGGCTTTTTCTCCTAACTATCAGTTCACTGGAATGATTATGGAAGGTCTGGCAGCTCTTACTGTTTACCCTATTGGAAGATCTGTCTTCTATATACCACCCAATAATCATAGTATAGCCATAGCCAGATCCACTCTGTCTTGACTGAAAGTTTTATGTATTCCCCAGAAAGATTATGGCATTAGATATGATCCAGTCTAATATATTTCTGTGCATTAACATGATTTATGTGATTTTTTTTTTTTTGCATCTGTCATTAAAATATAGAAAGTTAGGCTGACATCCCTCTTAGGATATATGGAGCTTATTTATGCTTTTATGATTATGCAATCTGATGTCTGGCAAACCATAGAAAGCTGCGGGTAGGTGGGGGAGTGCATGTCTGAAAACTAAAAGAGAACTTCAAGGAGGACTGTTATGTCATTTACTTGCTACAGAAAGTAATGTGATACAATTAAAAATGGTCAGGAAAGATTGCTATCATTTGGCATCAAATTTTAACACACACAGTAAAATAGAAATTATCAACCTTGCATAAAACAGATTTTTTTTTCTTCCCCACAGTGGGGATCTAATAAAACCTTGGAACATCCTGAGCATAAGAACATCAACTGGATGTAAAACAGAACTCTATTGTTTAATGGTTTAGGATGGGAGGATCTTCCCCTGTAGTGGAAGGAAAAAACTGGAAATACCAGTGCTTGATCTTTCTAAAGGTTTTGAACTAATATGTAAAATTAAAATGAAGATAAATGGAAATCCTTGTGAAAAGGATTATTAAAGATAGGACAGTTCTATAATAAGCATGATCCAGCAGCCTACGAATTAAGAATGAATCATAATATACAAGCACTGTGAGGAGGTCAGGAGGTCTGGAAAGTTTTACCTTCTTGGAAGAGGCTGAAAGAACTGAAAGAAAACAGTAATTTTCTTTTACCAATTTAGGACAGGCAAAGCAAAGCAAGGCAAGGAACAGAAACAGAACCAGAATACGATGAGTAACTTTATTCACGGGTGAAGAAGGTGAAGAGGGTGAAGAGTATTGCTCTCTTTGTGTAATAGCTAAATCAAGAATAGGATATTATCAAAAATTGCTGCTGAAAAGTAAGACAAAGTTCTCTGTTAGGAACTAAGTCAACCATTTACTGATTAGACCCTAATGGTGAGAACCAATAGTTTTAAAGCCTTGAGGTTTTCAGCTGCCAAGGGGTATCTTGCCACCAATATTCAAAAACAATTCTACTCTGAAACTATTGTGGTTCTTGACAGGAAAACAACAACAAATGAATGAGAAGGAAAGAGAACTTTCTCCTACTCTTCAAAATATTTTAAAAAAGACAGTAGAAGACATTACAAGTTGTGACACATCTCCCTCCCCAACAGTATCTTAACAGCAGTGGTTTTATAGTAAAATACAAATCAGAAATTATTGTTCAGTTCAAATAGTTGAGTTCATTCGTGAACTCTAAAGTGAACATTTAGTGAATTAGCAAGTAGAGCCAACCCAAAGAGTCTGAGAAGGCCATTACACTGTTGTTCTAGAAGCTTCCAGTCTTCATCTTTATCAGTTTTTCTTACTAAACTTCCTCACAATGCTTTTCTCTTTAACTTCCATGTACAAGTTGCTGATGTAACAGGCCAAAAAACAAATGTTCTACCACCAACTGATGTCTTTTAGCACCCACAGATTTTACAAGGCCCAAAAGCCAGATCTGTGGTTATCACAAAACATTCAGACTTGCTGTAGATGTAATGGAAAATCGCTAATGCCTTTTCTTGTGTAGAAAGATGACCTGCAGATGAGTCCAAGCTATGAAGTTCACAGTAATAATATATGGACTTGAACTCATCTAAAATTTGGTAGAGACTGAATGCCCATCTGTAATGGACTGAGTTCCCATTGACAGAACACATGCGAACTTAATAAGCAGTTGATGTGTTTGAAGACATTTAAAATCAATACTTCTTTCCTTTCCTGACCGGAATTGAGGTTCTTAGAGCTCGATTCAATTCCGTTTCAGGTGCTTTGGATTATTAAACCTCCATGCCAGAACATCACAGATTTATAGTAGGCTAGCGTTGTAACTTTTAGCCCATGATGATATCAGACACAATAGGCTCTATGAAGGCATGAGATGGATATTTTTCAACAACTTATTACCATGCTTTTACTTCTCCAGCTACAGCTAGTGGTGGCCCCTACAATACAAGTTTGGGAATGCAAATCTCATGTTTGGGTGTGGCTCACACCTCATTATATGTTGGAAGGAAACACTGTCTTTAGAGCTGAAAGGAGGTAATAACAGGGAAAAAAATCTGGTTTTCCACGTTCAGTGGTTTGCAA
Source organism: Myiozetetes cayanensis (assembly GCF_022539395.1). Lineage (NCBI taxonomy): Eukaryota > Metazoa > Chordata > Aves > Passeriformes > Tyrannidae > Myiozetetes > Myiozetetes cayanensis. The sequence goes on from NW_026087411.1 coordinate 43,063,452, forward strand.
TTAATGGACCAGTTCTACTGAGGCACTTCTCCTATGCAAATATATTTTCTATATTAATTTCAACTCAATTTCTGAGTGTCCAACACAGGAGTAATGCAAGAGCAAATAGGTCTTGCCCTCGCCTGTCCCTCCTTTTACACTCAATACAAGCAAATTTGAGAATGGAAGATTAGCGAGGATTCTGCAGGCCAACACGTGACTTCCTAGGAAACCCGGATGAAACAGAGAGGCAACAAGCTTTTAAAATACTTTCTTCCCCCTCTTGCCTGTGTTCTTTTCTCACTTTGTTATGATATCCATTTTGATTTCCTTCTAACTGGTTTCATATCTCAAATATTCACATTGCAAAATAAGCCTAATTCAAAATATTTCTAGCACACTTCTAACTATTTTGTAATAAATATGTAAGTGGAAACACACAGTTGGATCTTATTTTTTTCTTGCTAGCTCACACAATTTCAACTGCATGTAATTTATCTTCAGTCAATACTAAAAGCAACATCTGGAAAATGCAACAATTAATGAGAATAAATACAAAGTCACTGAGCTGTTACTCAGTGTTCTGTCTCTAAGTTATTAATTTTCCTATGCCTAGAAAGGGATGGCTATTAGAATTGATGTAATTGGGCAGACACACAAACTCTTACATTTATTTCCTTTGAAAGAAAATGCTGGGTTTGGTTTTGTTCATGAAGATTTTTTTAACTCCAAGAGTGACTTTTGTCAGGGTAGACATAGCAGGAGAAAGTTAATCAGGTTCAGTTGGGAGTATGGAACAAGGTTTTTCTTGGTCTGTTGCATCAGTCCTTTATAAGAAGGTAACTTTAGGGAATGATTAGTGCACAGGGATCCCACTGGAACAATTGCCTCTGAGAAACAAAACAAAGCAAGCTACCAAGACAGAAACCTCACTGACAACCAACATAGTTTCCATGTGAGAAAAACTCTTATGTACAAATGCTTTAAAGCTGTCAGATGACAAGGCAGTAAAAACTGCATTCAACTCTTAGGATGTCATTCTGTCATATTAGTCAGTCTCACTGGAAGGTTTTGCCAACAGATTCAGACTATACAGACAGATAAATGCAAGCAGCTATTTGGTATAGATGTAAACCTATAGTTAGTTAAGGTATTCTCAGTAGACATTATACCAACTGTTTCTATTTGCATTTGCAGGTAGTCCATACTACATTACTGTATGTGCATGTCACTGTTTTCCCAGATGGTATTTTGAGAATGAAACTCCTGTTGGATCAAGGTCACTGGAACTAATTGATAAAACCTTGTAACAGATTTTTAAAGCCCTGAAACTGATAGTTTGCATTAAAAAGGCAGCAATAAACAACTCATTGTGTCAGAAAATTAAAGAAAAAGCTAAGCTAAGTGTTCATGTGTGCACATTTAAGCTGAAGCAAAAAATGATGATGATTTTAAATTACCAGAATACCCAGATACAGTGGCTGAAATTTGGGCATCTGTGAAGTCACTAAAGCCATAGTTGGAGGAGACACTGAATTCTGATTTAGGATTCTTCATTCTGGATGAAAAATGTCAGAATCACACAATCCACTGCTCAGTGCATAGATGTGTTCAGAATTTTTACAACCTGACCTTGCCTCAGGTCTTAATGGCAGACCAGGTTTTCCTCTGGGTCGACCTTATTTTGTGCTGGATCATGTATGGTTTGTCCTCTAGCACCTACTTTAAGTACATAAGCATAAAGATAGCAGAAAACATAAAGCTTGCACAAACACTGCATCACGTGTCTATGCCTGATCCAGATGAAATGTGATCGATTAGGTGAACTAGTAGCATGTAGTCAGAATATGAATGGTTCAAACACTGTCTGGGAGTTCTGCCACTGACTGCCAGGGACTTCAAACACTGTCTGGGAGTTCTGCCATTGACTGCCAGGGACATTTAATTTCTCCCCACTCATTTAATGTATTTAAAATTTAACACATTAATCCAGTCAAGTTCAGTAAAATACAAAGAAATGCAACAATTCCTTCCTCTTCTGTTTTGCTGTTCATACTGGATTTTCAGCAAAACAAATACCAAATTTACAATCACTTTATAATGCTCACTAAATACACAATCAATAAATACACAATCAATAAATATATGATCAATAAATATATGTATCATTAGAATGACATTAATGAGTAGAATGACATACTATTAAATCAATAGAATGACATGAATAGAATGATATACAATTAAATCTTTAAGGAAACCAGATACATAAGAATTAACAATACGAGAATAGAACTGAATAATAAATAGGTGAAACTGTACCTTGTCTTAGCCAATAATACATTATTCAACTCTGTTTCTTTATCTTGAATTATATTATCACCAGAATCTCTAAAGTCCTTAATCACCTATGTAAGTATATTTCAGACTATGGATGACTTTTTGTATCCTGTATTTAAAAAATTAATGTAATTTTACACAAAGTTTGATTTGTTCTTTGGTGTACAGACTTAGAAATTACTTGTACTTTAGGAATCTTTTTGAACATTAGAAATATTAACAGTTAAACTCACCCTATTTATTTTTCATGGAAGTACTTCTACAACAAACTATTAGAAAATAATGGCTCTTAAATTCAAGCTAAGAAAATTAATCTGAAGCTTCAATGAGAATTGTGAAAAGGATTAAATTATACTTTCTTTGCCTATACGCCAACTCAAAAAATGGTATACATCCTCTGAAAAAGTCACACTTAGTTCCAAAGAAACCCACAGGGATATAAACTACTGATAGAGAAGATATAGCAAGGAAAACCTAAGAATTCTACATCTAACCTGAGCTGTCTTCAGAGAACTGCACTTTCCCTGTTAAGCGATGGGAAAGTATCTTCTCCACTCACACTGAAGTTGCACCAAACTCTGAAGCCACAGTAGTCCTCTGGTCTTTACAAAATACTAAAGCTTTAAAAGAATAGTACTTGGATTTTCAAGTGATACCACTGTGGGAAAAAGTTTATATAAAGCACAGACACCTTTATATCGTCTGGGGAGTTAAACTAGTCACCATACTTAGACAGGTCCAGTTATCTAGTTAACTTTACAACACTGTACTGGCTGTACAACCACATGGGTGGCTCTCTAGACTCTACTGACCACACTGATTATATCTCCACAAACTACAGCAGGAGTTTAGACACTGAATACTCAGACAGGCAGCAGTATGTAGGCTGCTACATTTTGATGTCTTAACTGGAACCTATATAGTCCCATATTCAATATTTCTTGCTTATCTGTAATAGCTGTTGCTATAATTCTTGTTTGTGTCAATCTGATGTGACCAACCCACAATATTTGCTGTGAAATGGAGAAAGAAATGAGGAGTGCGGGGATATTCACAAAATATTTGCAAAGTCACTAATGCATATGTATAAAACATAATCTCAGACAAAACTACATTATTTTAGCAGTGAGATGCATACTTTTTCCTAATTATGGAAAGAAAAAGTATTTTGAAAATCATCTTCAGTGTACAAAAAAAGCAAAAATGGAGATAAACCACTCTAAACAAAGTTATTTTACCATGACCCAAAGTTGATGGGGTTTTTGCCAGGAGTGACATTTTGTCCTCAAAAACTAACAGGTTAAATATCACTCCACAAATGCATTTAGTGAACAGCAAAGGCTTATTTCTCTGAGCCAACAAAAAGAATACGCACTAGAAAGTCATTATAAAAAATGGATATATAATCCACTAATTCCTTGCCTTGCACATGTAAGTCTTGCAAATGCCATTACTTCATGCTAAATTAATTTAGGCTGATTTAATCAAATGAATGCACTGGATAACTAATATAAACTAGAATTTCCTGAGCCATTGTTTTCTATCTTCCAAAGCCTGAAAGCTTATGCAGATTTTACCAGCTACTTGTAACTGGCAGGTCATTAGTAATGTAGTAAAAGCAAACCACTTCAGGATGTGTACAACAAATTTAATTTATTTATTTGTGATGCTTAGCTCACAAAAAACTTTCTCAGGTCAGGAGAAGTTCCTTTATGATCATGGTATGTTGATCATGACATACTAGATCATATATTCAGGTAAAAACTACAGAAAAAAAATACAGACTAAAATAGACAACTTTTAAGTAGGATATTTGTAGCCTGCCTGAAATTTTTAGGGGTTTTTTTGTTTGTTTGTTTTTTTAGTTAAAGTTATATACTATAGGCAGGGCTAGGTGATAGTGTTATTTGCATCTCAAGAATTTCTTTGAAAGCACTTGGGATAGTATAAAACAACAAAAGAAAATGTAGCCCATTATGACTAAATTTGGCTTCATTTTTTATATAAACACAGTTCCTATGCAGAGATAAATTCTGCTCACTTTACTCAGACAAATACTTTTCAATAAGCTTTCTGGTGTTTGTATGACCAAGTCTGAATCAAAGTTTGCTAAGCAAACTGAGTAAAGAAGACATCTATATTTATCTATATTGAAGCTTGGAAGTGGAAAGGTGGTTAGTTTATAATCCAGTGTATTCAGTGACAAGGTCTTTTCTGTTATGTGCACATAACAGTCCAGAGTTCATTCCCTGTGGATGTTCCCAAAAGCCTTGGCACAACTCTGAGAGGTAATAAAGGGAAAATCTTAGTGTTTTGAAGACCTTAAAAATATGTTTACTGAATATCAGTTCTGTTCAGCCAGCAAAAACTACTTGTAAATATTCAGTCACTGACACACATTGTACCTGGGAGTCTGGAAGAGAAATACTGTCTACCACAACTGTTGAAAACAATGCTTTTAGCACCTAGATTCACCTTGGTTGATTACGTCATTTTACATATACAAGAGAAGATACAGCAGAGAGTGCAGTAGTCCCTTCTGGCACATCAGGTACACCTACAAATTACAGTAAGTTTGGCTACGTAGTGTCTCCTGACTTACTTCTGCTAATCTGGGTACAGCACCACAGTTGTGAGTAAGTCCTATTAGCAAGTCCAACACAATGATGCTTTTGATGCTAATGCACCATGGGCTGGTTTGTCTTCTTTTGTAAATGTGTCTTTAGATAGATTGGAGGTAACAAGTTCCAAAAATAAACCCATCTTTTATTTTGTGTGTGTGTGTGCGCGCGTGCTGAAGATTGGGCTTCCAGCAGCTGCACTTCAAACTCAGGAAGTCTTGCTTTAGATCAAGACTCGAACACCGTAAAAATTAAACACTCCTAAAAGTGACCAATTTCTGTGCTCAAATTTTACACAACAGAAATCCCAAAAGAATTCTGTTCTTGCTTACTCTGACTAAAGAAATGACAGAATAAATCTCCAGCATGAAAAGTATTTGCTTCCAACTTTTGTCTACACTGTGTTTAAGTTGCCTCTTTTAAGCACTTTCTGGAGAATCAAAGAGAGGAACAAGTACTAATAATTATTGCTCTGATGTTAAAAATAGCATTTAGAAAGGAATCTGTAAATCTCTTAGTAAGGATATGTCTTGCTTTCTTTCTTATGTTGACTGTCTTTCTTTTAATCCTTTTGGACTTCAATTCAGTAAAATATTTAAGCGCAGTACTTAGTGTAAAGCATAACTTCAGTTTCTACTGGATTTGAAGCGTGGTTTTGGGTGATTTACTGAATCATAGCCTGCATTATTAATGTTTCTTTTCAAACTCAATATTTTTCCAGAGAAAATGAAACCAGGAAGATTCTCTAAAGTTTATCCCATTGAAAGGAAGGTATAAAAATTTATAATCCACCTAAGTACTGAATGTATCTGAATATTATAGAGACTTCAGTGTTAGGACATTCACCTAACATTCCTAATCCAGGTCCACAAAGCTCAGTTATAAAGAGTGGTGAAAATAAGTAAAACCAGAATTCAACAATTATTTTTAAAAAGCAATATCATTAATTCACTCTAAGCTGGTGATCAGTCTGTAAATAATAGGTAATCAATGTAGCAAAAACCTGATAACACTGTTTTTCAAAATCCTGTTTGCTGACAACTGGTTTTTGAGGGAGTTTGGTTTTTCCAATTTGCCTCCTAAGATTTACCACCAAACAAATGTATCCCAAACTGTCATTGTAGGGGCACCTTCTTGCTACACATCACCCCCAAGAAAAGGAGATAACAAAGAGACAGAGAACAAAAGGAATTGCAAAAACTAAATGTCAAATCCACTAACAGGTGCAAATAGATGTGAGCCAGAGACTTTAGTGGACTAGTATCATTTTAGCCAAATAAAGTCTGGACAAAAATACTCCTCTATTAACAGAAATTATGATGCATGAGCTTACTAAATCACCATCACACAAATCATTAAGTCACTATCCTACAATGACAGTGTAAGCATAATGGTTATTAAAATGGCTTCATGCATGTCTTCACAGGAGCTTTGCAAAGCAAGGGCAACATAAGTTTCTTACCTGAGCTTTTATTGGTTTTGTTTTGTCTACTCTTTACTTGTTCAGTCCACAGTGTAGGATAACGAGAGGCTATATCTAGAAAAAAAAGGCAACAGAAAATAGCTTACAAATGTTAACATTTTTTAAATGTTACTAGCAACTAAAGGGCTAGTTTTATAGATACAAAGGTCTTAAAAAAAAAGGTACACTGGTTTGTATTAGGACAGTCGAAATCTTTATACATACAAAGGCATGAATAATCCCTTCCTTATCCCATTTGTACAAAAGGTTGAAAGAAATACTTTTAGACTAAAATTATGTTTAATTAGAATAAAAATCTCCCAGAGTGGACCCAAAATATATAATGACTTCAGATCCGATTCTGCAAGATTTACAAAGACTGGTAAGGCAGCCACACCATAAAACTATTATTGCATGCAGGCCCTGAACTTTACATTTACTGAGCACCAAAATTCTCCAGAGGCAAGTAAGCCTGACAAAGCATCAACCTCAATAGTAATACTACTAGGTAATATGCTGAGAGTAGAATTTACCCTTTAATTTCTTTATTTGAACATACAATTTTAACCTGCACTTTGGCTCAAGTTTAAAATCTGTGTCTGCCCTCAACAGTGACAATTAAATTTGCTGATGCTGGTGTCCACAGCTACAGTTTCATCTCAAATCAATCCCACAAAATTCACTGTTTGTAAGTAGAGATTCTATCATGTTTGTTGTCTTTGAAGTTCCTGAAAAAGGTACAGATGCTTGCAATTCTTGCAATTTCTTGCAACTACCCCAGCAATTGCAAATACTCTTAAGGTAGCATTTGATGTTATGGAATACAGTCCCTAACAGCATAGTTTAATACCACACTGTTAAGTTTGCTCACCTTCTTCATCACCTTGAGGCTGAGTCTCCAGTGCAGGAGCTGAGGCATCATCTGAATTCAGAATGGAAAAGATTTGCAAGGAGACTACAATTATGAGAGTAAGCTAAATAAGTGTACATACATAATTGATAATAATGATTTGCACATAGCCCCGGCCAGTAAACAAACAATAATTTAAACATTTTTTTATAGACATTACACAACACAGATATATTACATACACAGACTACATTTTATAAATGGATGATTTTTGAGGTTGCGGCTGATGAATTTATTGCAGGGTCTTTCATGATGCATGAAGTCATCAAGTTGCTCTCTGGACTGTAATTCTTCATTTCTAATACTGAACATCGATACCTATGGATTGTAACTGATAAATTACCATTTATAAATAAATAATTAGATAAATGTTTAGAATAAGTAAAACCTGTGAAAGCAAAAACAGTCCGGGGAGAAAGAGTGGCTGCAGACAACTGGATGCCTTAAAATGAAAGGTTTTTTCAGCACAGCAGGATCTATTTAAGAGTCAAGCAGATTTTATAAGCAAGATTCAAAGATTTTATAAGTAAGGTTCACAGATTGTATAACCAGAATACTGTTTGCAAAACTGTTATCGTCTGGTCATCCTTCGCCATCCATCCACTACCAACCATTACTGAAAAAAAAAAAGGGAGGAAAAATTACAAAAATGACAAGAAGATGTGAGTAATCTTAAGTTCAGTAAAATACAGTGGACATAGCGCTAGAAAAGACAAATTCAACATAAAAAAATTATTCAAATTAACATTTGCTAGGAAGAGCATTACCAAAGATCCATCTTTATCTTATTATATTATTGCTGTTTAAAATTATTAACAATATTGGGTCAGTATGATTCAGGAGGCCATGCTAGTACAGATTTTCTAGTTGTTGTTTCCTGTAGCATGGAGCTAACCCCAAGACTAAGGTAAATAGTAAATGCAAAGGTTTTATTACTATTTCTTGCAGGTTCACAATTGGATATCAGACCAAAATAGTTACCAGATTGTTTTCCTGTCATTTTCATGGAAGATATAATCAAAGGTAACTGAGAAGTTCTACTGTCATATAGCCTTACCAGGGCAAAAGAGAGCAGCAGCTTTAAGGCTAACACACTATCTCTTTCCCTTTCTTCTTGCTTCTGCAACCCAAGAGAGCCTGCTGTTCTCTTTGCTGTCTGCATTACTGTTTTGTTAAATCTGCCTTGTCTTTATGCAAACCATGCAGAGAATTTGGGGGCATTCTGACCTTCACCTCTAGAGGTCACAGCCTAGTACGCAGCAAATACAGATACCAAGTAAATACTGATAACAGGTAAAACTGAATTTTCATCCGAGGAATAGTGACCTCCATGTTCCTCGCAAAACCAAAGCAGCAGCAACAAGAGCTTATTTCAATGTAAAACGATTTAACCAAGGAATAAAGAGATTTCTTTTAAGAGTGCTCATTCTTCATGTCCACACAATGGCAGGGTTCTTTTCTCCAATATCATAAGAGACTGTCACTTCTCATTAATTTTGCTGGAATTTTTGTGATGTCCTCTGGGTGGTGGAATAAGATCATTGATTAATTTCAGAGGGACTATCGAGTATCCTAGTGTACTGAAAATCAAGACATATATTTAGATCATCAATCAGTATGTGATTCAGAAAACCCAGAATTACAAAGGGTAACTTATCTATAAAGGGCAGATATTACCAAGAGGCAAGACAGAAATTCAGACCAGCATTTAAATGACATTTTTCAAATCATGTTTTGGTCCACAATTTCAGTTTGTGACACATTTGGTCTTATGCTATTACCTGAAATTCATACACAATGCTGTAACTTTAGCTATTATCAGGCCAATCAAAATTGTTCAAGAAGCATATAAAACAGTTTTGGTTTGTTTTTTTTTTAACTCAACAGATATTTAATGATTTATATGAATTAGACATCTGGCAAACTACTTGCATAGGCCTTCCTGAATGGCACAAGCATAATAATAATGGCCAGTCTTCGCGAGCGAAGATCCGGGGAAGGTCTTTCCACCTTCCAGCCTGCGCATTGGATTTTTTAGGTGAGACACAGTGTGCGCAGAACTGAGCCCACCCTTTAATCCTAAGGTTCATCTGCCGGGGCCAAGCGAGCTTGGACGGTGGCAGCGAGGTCCTTAGGAGTAGGTGGGTTGCCTTTAAGGGCTAACGAGCCCCACCTACCCGGGAGTGGCCCTGACCGGGAATCGAACCCGGGTCTCCGCGGTGATAGCGCGGCGCCTTTACCCCCTAGACCACCAGGGGCTGAATGGCGCAAGCATACCAGTCCATATATGCATACATTCAAACAGAAACCTGATTAAATTCTGTTTGCTGTCGGTGTTTAGTTACCATGAACATAGTCCTGCAGTCAGAAAAGAGTCAGAAAAAAGGGATGTGATCCCAACTCTGACACCTATGTTTTTCAGAGTCTGAATATTTTTTTTGGATAGAGGAGAGAGCTGCGGGGCCAGAGAAGATGCTTGAGGAATTAGCTTTTAATTTTCATTTCTGTTCAGTTTGATGTTTAAATTCACAAATGCAAAGAAAGCTCCTGAGCTCCAATATCTACAGCTAGAAATTTTCTTTCAGTATTGGAATACCCAGAGAAAGCAAGGTGCACAACTGCAACAGATGTGGCTCACCGGGTCTGTATCTATGAGACATCTTGGTGCATGAGACTGTCAGGTTAAGTCCATACAGTCTCTTGAGTAGAGTCCTCAAGATCACACCTTGGAGGTCTGGAGCACGTCTTCTAGAGCAGTGAGAACACTGTGAACCTGCCTAAGTTTGCTGGGCTACAGTATGGACAGGTGCTCCCATGCAGGCACCCCTGGTTAGTCCACAGGAGCATGCAGAGGAAAGACAAGCAGAGAGTTTCACATTTATTTATGCCCTTTCAAGCTGAGCTACAAAATACGTTTTACTGCACTGACTGAGAAGCTGAAGCACAGGTAAAGAGATGATCCTGGTCGCTACTCTGACAGTCTCTAAAGAGTTTGAGATGTCTCTGACAACATGACTTATTTAAAGTATAAGGCAGTAACCCACTGGAAGAAGGGTGGGGAGAGGAAAACAGTAACATTTGAGAAGAACCAGGGACCGCCTGTGAACCCGGTGAGAGGCCCTTTGTGCTGCAAGCTTGTGCTGGACAATAAAAACATGGCATGAGTAAAATGCAATCATGTCACTTGAGACACAAATATATGTGGTGAGAAGGGAGATTTGATAAGTTGTGTTCATTTCCTTGTTCTGTGAGTGGTCATTCAGGGTTCAGCAGCTCAGCTACCATGGCCACAAACAAAAATAAAGGATTCCAGACAAGTTTTATATATGGAATAGTTCATTCAGTTCAAAGCCAAAAATGAAAGTTCTGACCTAAAGTAAATAGGTAACCTAAGGGTAGTGGAACCCGCAGTTTGTCTGGAAATACATGAAGAAACAATTTTCCACCATTTTGTAATTATTAGCCTTTAAAGAAGTAGTAATTTTTTTAACCTAACAGCACTATAGTTTGTTTAAATGTTGGGTATATTGCAATACTGCAAAAGCTCCTGCAAAAAGACACTTCAATTTACACTGTATCAAACAGATAGGCATTAACATTAGAACAAAAATTAGTAGCTTCTTTAAAATTAATTATTCAGTGTAACTGATAGAAATATTCAGTATTTAAAATTGTTTCAAGTGATTAGAGAGTGTATGCTTTAATTTTGTTTAAAGCATAGATAGCTCCCTCATTTAAATCTACCAGCTATGCACATCAGATTTTGTCCTGCCAACAAGATATACACCATGATCTGAATCTAACAACAACAATAATCTGGCCATAAATATAAGACATGAGATGAATTAATCACAATATAGAATAAATTGATGGGTCCAAGATAACTCAAGCACCGATTGCTATGGAAATACACGGAGGACTCCAGTTCCCAAGATTTTGATACTGCAGAATGCTGTCTTTATCAAACAGACAGAATAATCTCTCCTCCAGAACAAAAAACAATATGGGAAAATATTTCAGAGTATAGCTATGGGAAGGAAAGTTACCTTCCAAACAGCACAGATTTGAAAACTCTGTAGGACTGAGACTAAAAAATACAGTGTCTATGTGTATATATATATAAAAATATAAATACATGCATACATATATGTATGTTTATACTCATAAGTTTACTAAATATCTACAATGCAAAACTAAAATGAATAATATGTACACATGTATATATATTATATATGCAGCTATAATACATCAAAAATATGTATTGATAATTTAGATCTATGGAAAATCACAGTAGTTTATCCCAAAGCTACTTTCAGTTTCTGTTTAAAGGCCAACTAAGATATTTACCTGTTTTGCCTGCACCTTCTCGTTGTGGCAACTTCTCACTCACTGAACCTGCAATTGGAAAAAGGAATTAACTGGAAAATATTATTTTTTCTTTTAATATGTTATCTAAGAAACGCAGTTCACCTCTAATGATTCATTTCTGTATATTACAGCAATAAATATGAGCAAATCTTTCCCTTGCAAACCAAAGATTTTAGCTTTGCCTGACTTCTACATTTGTGTACAATCCGTACACTATCAGACTCTACTTCTTGGCCACCACAGGACCTGAGAAAGAGATAACATTAAACACTACATAGACACGTGCAAGAACATGCTTACATGCTGCAGAGTCACCATCTCCCTTCCCCACTGCCCCAGCCAGGACAGGTGCTGCAGTAAGAAGCATCACCACTCCCTCGTGGTCCCTCAAAGTCTTGACCACACACCTCAGATGCTCTGACAGGCTTTTTCAGCCTCTAGCCTAGTCCTGGTTCAGATTAAAACCTGCCTCTTTCTGCTTTAAACACCTCAAACAAAGCCTTGTGGAAATCCTGTGCTGATGTGGGTAAGCATGTGTGTTTGCTGGGGCAGCAGGAACACAGCACCTTTTTCTGAGTTTGAACCTTAGCTGGTTTCAGACACATCCATAGAGTTGTGGGCCTTAGGAAAAGTGAGAGCAGAGGCAAAAAGAGAGTCAAGAAGATTACAAGAGGTGGGTTTTAACAGCTTACTCTACCAGCCTGGACTCCATCCAAGAATCCAGTCTTGTATTCAGGGCACCAAAAAATGGAGAATCTACTAGTTTTCTCAGTAGTTTTGTTCACGAGGCTTTAGGGTTTTAAATGGAAATACTTCCTTATTTCTTGCTTATGTGTCATTATTACACCTGTTTTTATGATTCTAACTCCTAGCCACTTTTTAACAATTTATTTGTCTCTGCTCCATTAAAAATCACCTTTAAAAGTGATATTTTTCTCTCTGAAGAGCCCACGAGAAGGGATCAAAATTTAAAAAGCATGGATTCTATAAATTCTTAACACATAGTCTCTTCTTACATACACCTGCTTTAATGAAACAGTAATAAATCCCAACACATATCTGACACATGCTTGTATGTGTTTGAAATAATTTGGTTGCCTTAACTTTCTATATTTATTCCCTCTGAAATAATTATGTTCACTGTGTTTAAAACAAAGTGAAAAAAAAAAAAAAAACCAAACCTTGCAGCACAATAAATCTGTTCTAAAAGGACATTTTAAACAAGAGAACCCACTAAATCACAGGCTTTGCCTACCATGCTGAACCCATGGTTACTTCAGCAGGAAGTTTAGACAAGGAATCTGCCAGAGGGAAGATGCCTAATGTCACAAATCTGCTCTGATGATTTTAAAGCCTCTATAAAAGAATACTGGCAATGCAGCCAAGCTGGTATTACCTTCTGAAGGATTCACTATATCAAAAATATTCTTGTTTAGATGTGTTTCCTCTTGCGTCAATAGTGTATTTTTATTATATTATGTTTAGGTCAACAGAAATTCAATATACTTACGGATGCATCAGTATTAACTCAGGCAGGAAAAATAAATTTGCTATCTTGTAGGAATTATATCCAAGGGTGTTTGGAATAGTTTACTCTAAATAGATTGCAATACTAATCCATATTATTTACTCTGAAGAGGAGGCAGATTTTTCCATTTATGCTGAAGCCGTAGATCTGAGTTTTTTGGTGCTTGGCTTGTATTTGATAAAAGGCTCAGCTTGAACTCAAATAAGACGTTCCAGTTTTCGGAAGTACTACATACAAAATTACAGGTTTTTCTAATTGCACTAAATACCGGTGATCCAATCTTTCCTCAAATTTCATCCAGTTACAATTAACCCTGTAGTATCTGAATTTCATTTTGATGCACAAGCTTGTAATCATAATTTTCTTGCAAATCCAGAGATTTTAGACCTGACACTCAACCACACTAAAGCATTCTAAACTATTTTTTAATTTGTGAATAGAAATGAGGTCTCAGCAGGGAGAATGTGCGTGATGAATGCCACTAATACCCCCTCTGCACCAAACACCATGTGAAGCAAAGCCCCAGTTTGGCACCAGTGTTTTCTCTCTATGTACATTCAGGACTACTAGTGTAAACTGAACTTTAAATTCAGTTCATGCCTAAGTAATTTAACACATTAGTGTAACATATATAATATTCCACAAGTTAAACCAACAGGAGAAAAATCTTTCCAGATACATTCAGGTTTCTCCCTCTATACGTGAAACGGTAAGAACGACTACGCGATATTCATGTACAGTCAGGGAGAATTAAGTTCTTTTTTCTGTGCTTGGATTTTTTTTTACCCTAAATTTTCATGGAAAATTTATAGATGGAGAAGAGAGTGGCACTTACAAAGACTAACTTTATCATAGTGAATCTAATTTCATTAAAAAATGAGATGAATGCTAAGCAAATTAGGTTACTGGGCTAATATTTTAAGAGTCTTAGGGAGTTAACAAAAATATTCACAGAATTTCCTACAAAGGAAAACATGTGCCCTTCACACTATTCCACCTGAAATTTTCAATTTATGCAGCAGAAAGAGTTCTTGTTGTCTCCAATATCAAGGTAAGGAGGAGCTATTGCATTGTTATCTTTTTTCCAACCATTTTCTGAATACATTTATGGTAGAAATACTTCTATCTTCAATGGTGATAGGAATTTGCGTTTGCAAGTACTCAGGAAATTGTATCTTCAGTACTCTGGATGAATCCTCACATTTGCAGCAAGGCAAGAAACAAAGGCAATTTCTAACTTATCTAAAAGTTGGGCTATGCAATTTGGCTTCCAAGTACACTGTAAGCAACCATTTTTTGCTTAGCCATCTATCCATTTATGGCCATGATTAATTTAATTTCTTTTTTAAAAAGCAGACATATTCATGCCTTAGTTTATTGCAAACCCCACAATTCCACCCAGTCTCACTCCAACACCCTCTGAGACACAATATGCTTCCAGGGAACAGGATGTGAGTTTTGTGGTTTGTGATTTTAGCGTATCCATTTTCAACAGTTCTGAGCATACGTGACTGGCCTTCAAAAGAGAAGGTGAAAGTCTATTATTCTCTAGTTTAGATGATGACTTCTGATGTCCTACCAAGGAATATTTGTTATGTAATAACTGAATGCAGATATCAAGATAAGTAAACTTCCCATGCTATTCTTTATATCACCTATGGGTGTATCTGAATGTGTATGTATAGGCAAAGTAATACATAAGAGGAAAGAATTATCAAAGGATGGATATTTTTCTTCAGTTGACAAAAACAATATACTGTAAATTTTAAAAGTAAATTCCCTCCCCAAATATATTTGTTTTCATCATATTATCTGATCATAATACTATACAGGTTGGAAGAGTTCTGAATTTCTAAAGGGACTTACTTGTATTTTGGCCATAAGACATAATTACGTCATAATCAAAAAGTAGCAAAACTTCTTTACAGGAAAATAAACATGTCTCCATACCTCTGCAGTCTCACTGGCAGAAGCTCAAAATAGTTAATAGGGCATAAAACCCCAATAACAGGCAAACACTGTATTTTATAACGATAATTTAACACCTGCTTCTCAACTTCTGCCCCATTTCCCAGGACTCAGTGCCTATGGAATTTCTGTAGTTCCCTGCAGTGCTGATAACAGAGATGGAGAGCTGTAAAAATGTCTTTTTTTATGTCTGGTGTTCTTTAGTGAAAGTACTGGGAGACATTCATCATTTTTAAGGAGCTTTCTTTTTAATGCTGTCATGAGAATGTGTTTGATTTACTCTCCTTCTCCCCATTGCTCCTACAATAGTGAAGATTATTTCCATGGAGTAGAATGGCATTCTGGGATTTATCATGAGTGTCTTAGCAGTACCAAGTGTTGGTGTGGGAAAAACTGGAAAGTATAGAAGAACAGCCTCTTTCAGGAAAATATGTAATTAAAACAAAGATTCACATAAAACAGCTGGAGAGTCCTGCATTTTTAAATGCTGCTTATGACTTTCACCTTTCCAGATCTTTTGTCTCTAGCAGAAAAGACAGTTTAAATGAGAGCAACCAGAACAAACCACTGAGCAAAAAATGGCTCATACAGCTATTGTTGATACATAAAAAATACACATATGATACTTTTCAGAGTGGAGAAAACTTTAGAAAGCATCAAATTATGCAGCTAACCAATACTACCAGTTAGAGAAATGTAGAGGCTGCTTCACATATCTGGTATCACACTGTAAATGTGAAGCATGGATAGGAGATGGAACCAGTAAACCAAAGTCCTAACTGCCCAACCTAAATTCTGCTTCATATTTCCTCTATTAAAATCCAAATTCTTACAGGCTGCCATGCTCTTCTTTCTTATTTCTGGGTATTCACCAAAATCAAAGGTAGTTCCACTGGGGTAAAATAAAAGGCAAGAAATTATCCCATAATTTAGAATAGCACAGTTGATTGGATGTGTATTTGAAGAAGTAACCTAGAACAGAAAATTAACTGCACATTTTCATTAAAACAAGGAATTTTCCCACATTCTATGGTAGCACATTACCTATGAGAAAATAATTACAAAAACATCTTGAATGTCTGTACACATTCTCCTCTTAAGGGTAGAGGTGGTAAAAAGTGATCCCAGGAGAAAAAGGTATGGCGCATGTAAATAAAAAATTTTGCATAAGTGTTTTTGAACTAACTGTAACATCAAGCCTACAGAATACATGGAAGCATGTGAAAATGCCTGCAACATCAAAAATAGCAAGGCAGTTCCTTCATCAAGCCTAGAAATGGACAACAGTATTAGAAGAAATGGCATTCCCAAAATACTAGTTAAAACAGGAGTACATCTATTTAACTTCAGTTGAGCCACTGAAGTTTTGATTGTAATTCCTGCGGCATAGCCGTACTAAATACAGGAATGGGAATCAATGGTGATCTGGAAAGCATCAACAGTCTTAAAGGAAAAAAACCCAAAACATCTGTTTATCCTAAACAGATGGCAATTTTGAATATATAGTGGGAAATGGGAGAAGGGTGCAATTGTGCATCAGACTTTCATTCTTCAATATAAGAACAAAGTTTTGCCTTATTATGCCACAATAAGGTTCTTTCTGAGAAAATCTGCAGCTGTCTTCTCTGCTGAATGAGAAGGTTTTTCCAGATCTCTCAAAACTTAGCCAATTTCTTAGCAAATTTCTTAGCCAATACCACTGCAAAATCCCCTAGCATTTCAAGCCTTACTTCCAAACTCCGCTGTAGCTGGACTTCTTTCCTGAGGGACAAAGGAGATGTGGTGAACAATAAAACATGAGAACACTGATACAAGAAGGGGAGGAAATGTGCAGAGATAGTCCCACAGGGTCTCATAACAACTGAAAAATTACCCACAATCTTCCATGGAGCAAAATCAGAGTCTGCATACTCACCTGGGCCCCGGAGCAGTTTATTTATCTCTGAGCTACTAAATTCAATTTGAGTGCTACTATGACCTTTACCTAAACATTTCTGTAAAAATAACTTCCTTTCCCATCCCCCAGAAAATGAGCTAAAGCATTCTGGCAGTTTATTTGCCAGGCACATGAATAGACCTTTGAAAGCAACTAGGGTTAGGTTTCTGTAGAGATAGAATAATTCTTATATTAATCTACTAATTACACTGGAACTACACTACTGCAGCTTCTCCTCAATAATATCAGATACAAATAGAAAGAGTGAAATTATAGAAACTCAACAACATTTTGAGCCAAAAATAGTGGCATGCGTTATGAACTATATGAAAAAAACCTATTTATTGAACTTTCAGCATCAGGATAACCCTTTTTTCAGAGATGTCAGTGAAAGAACTTTCTCAGAACCTCATCCAGTTGAATTTTGCCACTAAGGATGGGCCATCCACCAGCACCTGTTTCTGTGCTTAACCACTCTTCCAGTGAAGAATCCTTTTCCTTAAGTCTAGTAAGATGCTACAGATAAACTCTGTTATTCATGACACACTGTCATATCCTGGCCAGCCAAACAAGATTTACCTGGGCAGCGGGGAGTTTTGTGGGCCACAGCAGTACCACTGATAGGACGACCATTGGGAGTGACACACCAGCAGTATCCAGTGTAACTATGGCACTGAACCTGTCAGAAACAACATGAACCATGTACAGCTCGTCAGACATATGCCTGTTATCCCAGAGCATTCATACATGTGAGTACAAAAGACTAATCCAGCAAACTATATTGACAAGACCTAGAAGAGGAAACCAATTTGGACCTAATCTCAGTCCTACATATAACTTTTTTAGCATACAGCATATTTCAAGCAAAGTGTGGTAGGTCCTTCAGAATCAAATGAAAGAGAAAACTATTGAAATATGTGATTGTTTACAGCCTATCTTAAATGACTGAGATGCAGGTGTTATAAAAACTTCACTAAGAAGTTCCTCAAGGGACACATAAACTGTTCCTGAAGCAAACAATCTTGAGGTTTTTTCCACATAAAGAACATATTGTTCCACCCACTGAAGGAGCACGACAGAGTGCTTCTGCCAGCATTATTCATATCCCAAGCTGTCAGAAAGGAAACTCTTGGAATTCCGCTTAGAAATCAATTGCATTATATTTCCTAATGGCCAACATCACTTCCCTCACTGTGTCTCATGCACAAATCCACAACCAAAATGCAGTACAGAGGTAGCAGAAGGTGATTTTAACTGGAATATGTATCACAGGCTAAGCTTCTAACTGTGTCCCTTCTGAATTCCATGATCTAAGCTAAGTAAATTAGTCTCAGAACATATGCTTGGAGAGAAATTCAGCTGAGAATAGGGAAGAATCCTGTATGATTCATGCTTTAGCACTAAGACATGGACTCTGGTCGCAAGATTTCTGGCTCAAATCAGGAACAGATCAGAAATTCCAAGCATTTTCCCATCTAATGAGTATTCAGGGGGCTGCAAGAATGACTCAGCTGCCTCATCCTAGAAGAAACAGGGAGAGTATTACACAAACAATAGTAATGTTTGGCTCTTTTGCTGGCCAACTCTGAAAAAAAGAACAAGGACTCTGCACATAACGTGGATTTTCCTTCAACTTTCTGATGTCAGTGTTAGCACAAATTACATTTAACTTTGAAATTACATTTCTCTTCATTGCATTTGTCTCCTCTTTACCCTTTTCAAACGCACATATTCTGACTTTACTGCCATGCGAGATACTGAATGAAAAAATTTCAACCTGACTGTATGTGCCATCATCATTGCATTCTGGGATAAACACTTGCTGGAATTCTTTGCGAGCTTGTTCCTGGGTATACTTCCTCTCAGCCACACACCTGGAAACATCTAGAGAAAGGAAAAAGACAAGTCAGTTGAATGATGCAATATGAAGAAAAGGTGGGTGAACATCTCTATTCTGAAAAAGGAAGACGGTTCAGACATTTGTGTAAAGAGAAACAGAATTTTAATCAGTGAAAATGTAGGATCACTTGCATTATTTTTAGGGAAGAAAACCAGTGAAGGACGATAATTTCTGGACAACAATACACAACTGGGAAACAAAATGAAGAGACGCCTAGTGATATAACCTTTCAGTTCCAAATGCTGCCAAAGAGCAGAAGCCCGAACAGGGTTTTCCTTTCAATTTCTCACAGCAGTAGCTGCTGCATTACACCCACTGCACAATATTCTTTCACAACTGATGGCAGCACCAGCTTTCTGGTGCTTCAGGAAAGGCAAAGGAGGCAGCAAGAGCATAGCTTCCTTGTACTTCCTACTGAGAATTCACACATTGCTTACTGCAGTCAGGCAGCAACCTCAGCTGTGACTACAGATATCCATATCAGGCTTGTTTAAAAAAAATAAATTATATTGTGCAGCACAGGGACTTATTGGGAAGATGATTCAATAATAATTTTGGACATGACTAATTTATAATATGCTAAAATTTAATGTAACAATTTATGATTTAAACATGGTGCAAGCCAAGTCTACCACATAGTCCTTTTTTGTCCACTGAGTGGTTTCTTGCACCATCTCCTTTATTACCTGGTACTGGTCTCCATCCAAGACAAGTTAGCAAACCAGTTAGCTTTAATTCAGTGGAGTTTCTATTGTCTAATAAATTATATTGTCTGCTACATGTACTTTATTTCAATTAGGCAGCCAAGGGATGAAAAAAGACACATAATATAAGCTGTTGTACCTTTTTTGTGTTTAAAGACACTACACAATTTTAGCATGTTGCTGATGCATAATCAGAACTGCTGATGCAGAATTTGCATGAGCTAAGCAATTTCAGTAAAAATGAGAATACTAAGTGAGTTTAAGGTAGTATTAATGATTTCAAGATGTGACTTTAGCATCCAAAGTAAAATGATCTCAAACATACAAGCAGAGAAATTTGCTGCTTCTGATCCTTGTTTTGTTTAAATACTGTTTGACAGAAACTGTTCAGTGCATACCTGTGAGACAGGAGTACTGGGTGATTTGTTAATGTCTGTGAAGTTCTTTGAAAGAACAGGGACAGACTTTTTAGTCCATGCAAGATGCACATTGAACAGAAACTGAACAGTGAGGCAACAACACTTGACAGGGTTTTGGCATTCCCAGGAGCACACAGGTGACCCAGCTAAATTCCTGTCCCTCAAACATCCTCTCTGTGCTGGTATGATCCAGACATACATTACAGAACCAGCACGGAAACTTGTTGGAATGGCAGAGATTCTTTTTACAGGATAAATCCTTCATTGGTCATCTCCACTAGCATTTTACAACTCACCTGATAATATTAGCATTAAAAAATCCCTTCAAGTCATAGGAAATCTGATATGGAAGCATAGCATAATGAGGACAGAAACTGGTCCTCGGCATATACATTCTGGAAACAAAATTAGGGCCCCTTAATTCTAATCTTCATAATTCCCTCCTGGTCTCGTATTCATGTGTGGTACTTCTGTGCATTACTTTACTCTTCTCACAGGAGCATTAGGAGGGTCCATGTTGGTAATATGCCCAAAATACAAACTGTTTCATTTTGAAAACCTGAAAAGATATATTTCAGTTTTACCAACCGTAATTGTATGAAATGTTGTTTCAGGAGGGATGCTCACAGAGATGCAATGATATCTAAAATGATCAGAAAAGCTCAACCACCCAGAAACATGAGAAAGAAAAATAATAAGGAACTGAATTAATTTGTACTCTGGTACTTTAATAGTTTGTTTCATCAAGGGATAAGTACATCCAATGTTCTGTGTAGCTCAGGTAAAGTCTGTTAATGTGTTCACTGCCAAAGTTTTTTGGGTAAAAAGAAAGAAACATTTTATGCAAGCTTTGGTGTCGTAAGCCTTCTTCTGAGCATGGTTTGGTTATACAGTACTTAATAACATGTGGTTTTAATGTAGCTAGTATTTTAACTGAAAATAAATCACTCCTTTGTTGGACCTCTGTACTCGTTTTTCTAGAATGACATGTGGTTTAAATGCCTAAAAGGAAAAGTGATATAAATTCCGTCACATAAGGTCTCTGGTATAGTACCAACAGGGTTGTAAATTATCTGCAATATTTGAATTATCATGAAAACATGCCAAGGAGAAAGAGAAGTTCTCCAAAACTGTCCACAAACTTGTTCCTAAACAGCCCGATGCTCTAAAGGCCTCCTATTCGTGGATGATCTAATATGCTTTAAAATCAACAATTACCAAATTTATTGGAATATAAAATTCACATCTGAAGTCTTACTTTGTATTTTATAACCATGGAAACATTTTAAAGCTGTTGGGCATTACTATGCTTCAATATGCCCAAAATAAAACCATGAGGAAAATCTCTTATCAGGTTAAGCATCTGAAACTGTAAAAAGTCAAAAAATATTTCCAGTTCCGTTTTTTATTTTACCAAGATACTACCACAGGAGAATAACTATGACACAGAAATGAGGTCCAAACCTCAGAATATTAATGACCAATTAAATTATTAATTCAAAAGAGCTAAATCCCTTCCAAATAAAATAAATCACTGAAAAAAAAAGAAGTTATAATATTTTTTATAACATATCTGTAAGATTACACCATCTGAGCATCTGCCTCTGTGTCCTGGTTGCAATATCTTCAAAATCTACTGTGTAATTATAAATAATTTTTCCAAAGAAAAAGAATTCAAGATATTTAAGGACTAGACATTTATATAAATAACTGCTGAAAAAGGATGAGAAAATAAATCCATGACATGACCGGGAGAAAAGCTGAAACATAAGCTCACATCAAAACACCAGAAAAGAGATAGCTGTAGGGAAATCTTGTAACCCCTAACACACTTAACTCACGGGCAAGATCATAATCCATAGGGAAACAAACCTTTCACGTGGTCATTGCTCATGGTCATTCAGCAAAGCCAAATTTGGGACTTGTTGTGCAAAGTCGTTTAAGTGCACCCAATTGTGCACTTAATTAAGTGCACGACAATTCTTGTCTACAGGCCGCTCTGTGCACCTTGCAGTAGTCTAACTAATGAAGATGACTCACATGAATCTCAAATTAGTAGGATGAGTCTAGGCTTATATGGTTTGTCAGAATGGGGATTACATAAATAAATAAATAAACACACACACACGCATATATATATATATATATATATATATATATATATACACATCTAAGGGGATACCAGTAAACTTTCTACTATACAAATTCAACTTTGCTCTTTATCTAGAACAGGAATAATTCAGATTATTTTATCATTATATATAAATATAAATATCATTATATTTATCTATTATCAGATTATTTAATCATTCTAATTATTTTAAAATGAAGACTGACACTTACCTGGCACCTCTGTGCTGATTAATCAACCCACAGATTTTGATTTTTCAACATGGACCCTGACCAAAGCAGGCTAAACTCTTTTGAGGTGAGCAGTGTCCCTCTGTTAAAAACCTGTGAGTAGAGAGAACTCCAAGGCTACAAGGTGTTGGAAGGTTGACAAGCACTGTGCAATGCTACAAGTGTGTTTTTTTAAAAATCTGTTTTTGTTTAAATCTTTGGAACTGTCTAATGGAAAAATAAGGGGCTTGAAACTGTTACTGGTTTCTTACTAAAATTCCCACTTTATTTCCCTCCCTAACTAAAGTATTAAATAAGGGAGCTAGCAGGCTCAAGCTGGACTATGGTCCATGATCTGGTGAAAAGACTATTAAGTTCTAAGACCTGTTAAAAGCTGGATGAAATGAGGCCTTATTTGCTTATAGTCATACAGTGTGAAGAACTAATTTTGAAGATATGTATATCCAGCTGTAATTTGGAAATTTAGCCATTTTATATAGAGAAAGACTTCATCCTCTCAACTCCAGGTAAATGGATTTTTACATCGAAGAACCTTGTGGGGAATGAAAAAAAAAAAAAAAAGAAAAACCCACAAACAAACAAACAAAAACACACACACACAGAAAAGAAAACCAAACAAACTCTCATGGCATAGAAATTGAGTAAGAAATTTACCTTAAATCAGCTCTCTGGGATAGTATTAGCCGTCAGACCTGGTTGGTTCAAATCTCAATGCATTTAAGAACAGTGTTTTGATTAATGTCTTGATTGTATCCCCCTGGTGGCTTAGCATCAGGACTTCTAAGGCAGCCAGAAGTTTGATAAAACAAATTCATCTTGGGGTTATAACTGAAGACAAAACTAGTTGTATGGGAACGGACAGAAATACACAGAGCTGAGGAGAGTACAGAGTTACAGCTATTTTTGGGCAGGTCTTTCTGAATTACCCTAGTGACAATTCTGGATTCCATGGGAGATCACAGAATAGAAAGCACAAGCAAAATATAAAGCCATCTTGATTTTATGCTAAGATTCTATATGCAGCAGGGAAGACTTTCACCTGTGAAGAGAAGTGACTGCTGGTACATTACTGAAGAATCTTCCTGAGATAGCACTGAAGTCAACAGGAAATTTTGGAAACAGAATTAACCTCACAAATAGCACCAGGATGACTTGGAACCAATCTCATTTTATGCTTTATTTCCAACAGTACAGCACCAAAAACACTGAGCTTCGGGGACAAAACATCCATCAACTTCAACTCTACTGGCTAATCCTTGAATAATATATCACACAGAGAGAAGTTTATTACTGCAAAGTAGAAGTTTATCTTTAAAACAATGACACAAACTCATCAAGGGTGTAAACACCATCTCTAAAGTGACATTCAATACTACTGAATTTACAACAATTTTGGGGCTCTACAGGGAGATCTGACCCAGATTCTCTCACGGAAAAATAAACAGCTTGCCAAAAGAGTAGATAAATCTCCTGCAAGAGTTTCGATTTAGTTCATCTGGTATTTCTTGGTTTGCTATATATTTCAGTAAGAATAAAAGTACCTTTCTCAGTCTCAATTCATGAAGCAAACTTTGTTTGCTTTCAAAGAGCAAAGTGTGTGACATGACCTTGTTATGTATTTATGCACAAAATGCACTTTGCAGTTTATTATTTTATTATAGATGAAGTATTCTTCTGAAAAGATCAGAGATGTTTGCTACTGTGTAAAAACTACATATAAACTGGTTAACTTATTCATTTGAAGAAAAAGTTCCCTTGAGAGCTTTCTACACTCAGATGTTCTTACACTAAAGAAAAGGTTTTTCTAAAGTCACATTGATGTGAACAAGCAGACCTCGTATAGACAGAAATAATTCAAAAATTTCTCCTTATGTCTCTGTAGGTTTTCCTTGTTGCACCTTGATTACACCAGAATACCTATATACACTTAGCTGTTCTTAAACTTTGAAACATGAAGTGCAACAAACTGTTTAAAGCTAGCTGTGCATCTGAGCACTTTACTGAATTGTCCTAACAATTAACCAGAATTTATTTCTACTTCTGTGCTTCTTTCCCACTGCTATACCCTTTTGCTAAGTTTCAGTGATATAGCAAAAGTCAAATGGTATTAATTTGTAGTTAATTTAGCACAAAAAACTTTAAGTCAGAGCAGAAGACATCATTTGGTTTATATGGTATATACTACTCACAACATGATAATTTCCCATTATATTTGACCTATGTCAATGTATATTCCAAAAAACTGATCATGTGTAACAACAAAGCAGATAAATAGCTGTAGCCTCTAGTGATAGATACATGGTGAAAGTATCAGTTTTAAAGATGCAGTGATATTAGTCTCTTGGGTTGGAAAGGATGTCAGCACAGACGTTTTGCCTGACAGAGCCATAAAATAAAGACTTGCTGCTTCGTGACAAGGGTTGGCCAACTCTTTCACTATTTATTTTTATTGCTGCTTTCTGGATTCAAACAAAACAGCAGAGCAATCTTAGCCTAAACTCTCCTCTATTGGCATCTAACAGAGCCAGGCAGTATGAGGTTTCGTTGTTTTCTTTTTTTTTTTTTCTTTTTCTTTCACATTTTGCAACCACACAGCAATTTAGATAGCTAAGCTCTAAGATAAAATAAGGAATGCTGAACTGGATTCCCTCTTGGCACACTATTTCTCTGCCTTTTCTGACAGTCACATTTGAAGAGATAGTCTGACTAGAACTGAATCAAATACTTGCACGAGAAACTAAAGCTACAGCTTTCTGATTTTTTATGTTCCAAAGGTTACACTAGACTTTCTGAGTAGAGTAGAGATTTGCTAATAGTTTAGAGAAGTCTAATGTGAGCCAGCTTACTAATTCATTTACTGAAAATCTGAGAAGGCTTGCAACTGTTGATGATTCCTAATCTTCAGTGCAGTATTATTGTTTTAGCACTTTCTACTTCACTTCTTTAAGAAGTTCCTTTTTATATTGTCTATATTATTTATATTAAAACTTAAATGGAAAATACATGAGTAGGAATGAAAACTCCACAAAACAAAACAAAAAGATTACTTTCTTACAATTGCAGTAGTGCATATTTGATTCTAACAAGGTATATTTTTTTATACCTACGAATGTTCTTATATGTCTTACTTCTGTGCAGTCTGGTTTCAATAAATTGTGCTCAGTGAAATACTATCAAGAAAAAGCTAGTATTTTAAAAAGGTATAAATTCCACCTGCAGAAAACTGTGGATACTATTTCAGTGTTACCTGTACTGTGTTCCAAGTACCACTAGACACACTTAAAAGAGCAAAGGATATTCCACAAAAAATATTCCAAATGTACTTAAAACTCTATTCACCTCCATTAAATACTTACTAGAAAGTATAATCAGAAGCCAATTCCACTTGCTTTCAGAGACAACATAAATTTTAACTTTATTCACTGAGATGTGGAATATTTTGTTTCTCAACACTTTCACTACAGTGGGTTGATATGTATGCAGCTTGATACATAATTTAAATGAAGACTCAAAATGATGTTGGAGCTGACAAGCGTTTCTCTCAGAATTGCCAGCATCACAGTCAGGAAACTTGCAGTCATCCTACATACTAAACACAGTGTCTACAGTGAGAAAATAAGCCTGAAAAAGTGAAGTGAGGAAATGTGATGCGAGTTGGCAGTTGAAACTTTATAATGATCAATAATTTTTATCAAACCTCCAACCATTAAAGAAGTCTTACTTTAGTGAAGCACTAGTAGAAAAGCCACAAAATCCAAGTACCTCAACTGGGATGTTTCAAGAACTCTGTGTTAGGGCAGAGGTATGCTGGCAGGACTGTACGTATGAATTTGTTTGTCCAGTGATCACAATGGCAGAATATCAAATATTATTACTGAGATGGTTGCTTAATACATTCAGAATATTACTGTCCAGTGTCCCAGTCATGAGCCTGGTACATTCACTTAAAAATAAATTGAGAATTGAAACAAGTATTCTTAATGTTATTTAAGATACAAGAATAGAAATAGAAGAAAAAACAAGAAAAAAGGTATTTTTTAGTGCATTATCTTAAAAACCTTGCAGACCACACTCAGGCAAATGTTTTTTAAACTAACAGGAGCTGCTCTTACCTAACTCTAAGGGGGACATCTCCATGGGACATATAGCCTTTTTAGTTCAGACGAAACATTCCCAGTAGCCACAGACATCCAAAATTCAGTCACAAGATTACACATGCTCTTCTCCTTCCTCCTGACAAACTGCCTAAATTTTGGCAAACATTCATATAAAGAGCTTAAATGCATAAAGTTCAAACTACACCAGTTGATCTGCAGTGCCATCTGTTCCAATTCACCCTTCAACATTAGAAAAACCTGCAGATTGAATTACTGCTGGCCATGAGTCACTGTGCACTTGACGGTTCATTAGAGAGAAACACTTTGGTCCCTCTACTAGACACTCTTGTTGCTGATATTGCTCACAATGAACACTATGCAATCAGCTGGCACACTTTCTACACTTGGGACTGAAAGTTCCCGAGGTGGGAGAAGAAAAGCTGTCCTGTCCCACAGGAATAGAATTATTCAAAGTTTCTGGTATCTAAAAAACTTCATTAGTCCCACAGAAAATCCTCCACTAACCCAGTTAGGAATAAAGCTTGTTGTCATGTCAAAAAAAAAAGGTACATTTCATTGCAAAATCCTGCAATCTCACTCACCTCTACTCTGCATCATAATTTCATGTATCAAAGTTAATACATGTTATTTACTGTCACAGAAACTAAATGAAAAGCCTAAAGTTATTTGAAAACTATTACAAAAATACAAGTTCACATTTTCAAAGTTCATCAGAAGAAAACCTTGTTCAGAAGGGGAAAATAAACAGTGTAGCAATTTAACATAGGTGAAACTGATAGAAGTCTATAGAAATTAGCTGAAACACTCCTTTTCTTTTGTATAGATGATGTAAAATTTTCATGACAACAGAAAATTCCTATAGTGATATAAGCAAATTTTAGTCATTCTGAACAGTTAACAAAGAAAAACAGGGGAAAAAATCCCAAGACTCTTTATGTGGAATGTACAAATCCTCAGTCAAAAGGACAAAACAACTTGTTCCAAGTAGTCTTATCTATAGAAATTTGTGACAGATATTCAGCCTTACTTTTGTAAAATAAAGAAGTAGATCTTCACTTAGCAGTGCCTTTCCCCTGCCTGCTGGAGAAGACAATTTTGGCTGATGTTTGTGCATTTCAGTTTAAATACAAGCACCGCCTTTTGGAGTAATCTATACCATGTTCCAAATCATGTAAAATCCCCACTAAATGTAAAACTGTAGCTACTGGCCCTATGGAAGAATGCATTGATGGGCAACACTTCCTACTCATACCGGCCAACTACATCATTTGGGGTTTTTTTGTAGACATGATACTTCTGCATGGTTGGTCCTATTTTCAAGACAAAGAAACTTCAAGTTGTACTTTTTGCATGCACTAAAAAAGAGTATCAAAGGCTCCATTCCATAAATTACAAAGCCTTCTTTTTGTGACATTCAGAACTCTCCAGTCCCATCCTCACCGGCTGTAGTGGTAGGAATAAGGCTGAGTGCTAAAGAACTCTCCCCTGAGTTTGTGTTAGTCATAGGAATAGATCCTCCCTGGCACGCATCAGGAGAGTCCAGTAAGAGCAGCTAGGCTCAGTTCTCAGGCTGAACAGTCCTAAGCCCCTAAAAGGAGGTACCTCTGTGCTTGCTGTCTGCTGGTAACAGTCTTTGGCCCATCTTTTACCTGAGCCAGATAGATACAGTCCTCGGGAAAGCGCTACCCGGCGAGGTCTCAAAGTGCAACAGGAAGCTTACGTGTGGGTGCTCATAGTGTGTCCTTGCCTTGCTTAATTAATTTGTTAGACATAGTGCCTGTGTTTTTGTGAGCAGTTTAAAAGCAATCATATTGCTTTTCCACTTCTTGTATGTTTTGTTTTCTTGGCCATGCTGGTCCACATTTGGACTGTGAAGCATTTGTGTGTGCGTGTAGTTGATCCCCATGACAGGTGATATTTTAACAGTCCCCCTAACACAAACAGTATTTCTCAGCTGTCAGCATACATTTATTTTTTAGATTCATAATCTTGTTGCACAGTAAACGTCTGTGTCGAGTAAGTGGCAAAACTCCAGAAATTCAGAGTTAAGATTTTTTTTGGAAAAGTATCCAAAAATGTGGATGTTCATCTACAGTGTACACAGATTACTTGAGACCTTAGAAAATGCAAAAGCAAGCTAGAAATTTTATAAGATTTTAACTTCTAATAGCATTTCCAAGCTTAGCAATGGATTCCAGTATTGCCTGGAAGTGGAGTTAAAAAAAAAATTACTAAACAAATGTCTTCAGAAAAAAGCACTATCAGAATAGTCTATTTTGGTACTTATTTTGTCAAAGGTGAGTTTTTCAGAACTGAAGGGAAGATTCACAGTTCATTCATTTTCAGGTTTGTTTAAACTATTTTGATCTCTGCTATAGCCATCCAGAACTAGAACAGAAGTGCAAGGGGTAAAAATGGTTTAAATACTACCAGTTTATTGTGATTTTTTAAGATCTAAGATATTAAAATTGTTTCCTTTGCAATGCTGAAGAATTACCTGGGCTGGGAACTCTTACTGTGCATGAAACTTGAATTAGAGGGGAAAACAAGCACACATAAAGCAAACTATCCCTTTGTAATTTTAGTGTTTAAGTGATCAAAATTGAATAGCTGAGAAAAATGTTGAGAACATTTGTGAGAAAGAGAAGAAAGAATCAATCTAAATTTTACTTTGTAAGGAAAAAGGAAGCATAGAAAGCAGATATCCGTCTGGTGCCTGTTCAAACTTCCTTATAGATATAAAAACAAACCACAGTTCTGTATATATAAACAAGAAATGATGGACTCAAAATTATTCCAAAAGATTGTCAACATAAACTGTCAAGGTCTTTAGATTTCTTTTGAATAGACTGAACCAAACAAAGAGCTCATCACCATATTTGCAACTAATTAAAATGGAATCTGGAAATATTTAATTTTCAGAGAAGATTTTTGTGAGCTGAATAAAGATTTTTACCTCAAAAGAAGAAAGGAGGAGACAGACACAGATTTAAGATTGCCTTTTCTGAACAATATTGGATGAATATCAGACACAGATTGAGAGTTATAAGACCTATACCAAAATAATTTCTTTTCTCCCTTCAGAACTTATGTATGCAAAGATGTGTTTCTTTCCCTTTTTCCTGCATTAGCAACCTCAAAATCTGCTTCAAAACCAATGCTTTAATAAGAATTAGGGTGGGTGTCTGTTTTTTTAGGGGGACAGATGAACACTTCTGATCTGTTTTCATTCCAACATGGAATGAAAGCAAATCCTGAAACCTTGAAAGTTTTTCTGAAATTAAATCATCACTTTTTGGTTAGCTCTACTAAAGCAGCCTTCTGCTTTTTCATCAAGCATCACCTGCAACAACAAATTTCACCACTCAAAAGCAACTGGCTCAAAAGAGGTCTTAGAATCTGAGGATTTAGCTCTTTCAGAATGTTTGATGAGACTATCAGAAGTAGCTCTAGTAATGCTAAAACTCAAATTGCAGCAAGGCTAACAAATCATCTTTCTCTTCACTAAAACTTGTTTTTACAGCTTGAAATACTTCTGATGATTGCAGCCATAGGTAGGAATGGAGATATTGGTTACTTCAAAATTTAAGACTGCTTTGACTGAAAAAGAAATACTATGAAAATGTAGAATTAAAAGAATACCAGTCTCTTGCTGGTATTGACCAACTATATTATTGGCAAATATGTGTCTATTTCCATGCAAAGGAAAAATATTTAAACATTAGGATGATTTTTGTATTAATTTAATTGTAAGATTAAAAATATGTGATTGAGGAGAACACAATGAGTATTTGCTATTAACAATGCACTGCCTATGGTCTAATTCAAGTTCTACAATTGTACTATCACTCTATCCATTAATAATAAAGAGCAAAGGAGCACTTCTCCAAATTGCAGTTACTGACTGCAGAAAAATTTGACAGCATCACTGAGGACAAATTTAGTAGATCAATCCACATCTTCATGAAAAAAAAATCTTGCAGATGATATTTTCAATACGGTATAAAAAACAATAGAGAAAAACTCTCAGAACTAATTTCCGTAAAGATGTATAACGCTCTAACATATAAAATGAACAAATACAAGCTTCACGATAATTCTCTCTGTCATTCATGAGTGTAATAAAAGCTTTGGCTCAGGTAGCTTCATTATGTTATCCTTGTTCACCAAAGTAAATAGATCCATCAGGTAATACAATGGCTTACTATGAAAGGGCTGAAGAATGAGGATACTATTTCATCTAGGCAGAAGATGAGACAGAATGTCTCTTTGAAGCAGTCTTGATGCTTCAGAGGTTTTCTGGAGCTAATGGAGAGAGATGATGTGGAAAATTGCCTCCTACAGGTTGAATTGGTGTGGTCCCTGGGGTTTTCTTCCCCTCAGCCCCTACCTCCACACCCTGCGCCTTCTCTTTAGACAGAGAGAAAGGGAAAGTAAATCTTTATAATCACTACTATTATTGCATTTTAGAAAGAAGATCGTTGTGTTAGGAATCACCTTACACTTCAGCAAGGAAATGCATTCTGTAGCACCATGCTACTCTAAAAGCGAAACAATTTAACGACAGATATTTTGTACGTTTGTGTGTCACACAATTTCTCTAAACAGAGATCAGAAGTAAAAGAGTGGATGATAGGAACGTAGCAATGGCCTGAGTGGGCTCTATGCATTACAGAGCTTTTTTTTCTCCTTTTTTAAATTCAAACCACTCCACCACCACCCCCATCTGAAGGACTGCAGTTTGGATATGCAAGACTTAATTTGACCATCTCTAACTCAAAATACCAAAGTGCAGTAGGCACAAAACTTTGCAAGATAACAATCTTAAGAATTTCTCTGAGCTTGCAAGTAATATGGTACTTCAGAACAAGGACTTAACCATTCAGTTTCCTTAATAGTGACTTACTATAGTATAAATGGGTGTGGGCATCATAATTTTGATGAAAGTTCAGGATTAATTTATCTTTACATGGCATATTGTTATGGAAATAACAGGGTGGATTTCAATCTACTTGTTTTAGAAAACTCTTCAAGTCCAACACTCCTAGTCTTCAATATCACACATTTCCAAAAATAATTTTAGGGTGTATTATTTTTAATTATGGTCAAGAGAAACTTTTACTTCCTCACCTTTGCAATTGCCTCGGTAGGCTATTTCCAGTTGAGGGTCTTTGCATTTTGCTCGTTGAAATTCACACCGGGACAGAAAAGTTCTTCCATCAGATGCACAGAGTGATTTCTGAGGGGAACCTGCACAGTCCAGGCTGCATTCTCTGTCTTTATCTTGGTCCACTCTCAAAAACTAGGAAAAAAAAATATACAAATAACGCTATAGGAATGTTATTCCCATGTGAAAATCGTTCTGTGATTTCCTTCCCCAGGGAAGACACAAATATTACCCAAAACTGAAAAGAAAGCTGTGCCTTTTTAGTCTATTCAAATACTAGCTGATTCATCATATCTGGGATTGTTCAGCTGCTGCTTTGAAATGGCAGTGACTGCAACATTTCCATAACATACATGAAATGCAGTATCTCAATTAGGAAGTCTCTGAGTCTCCTTCAATCACTATTAAGCTCAAAACAACAACAAAAATGGTGATGGCAGAAACATTTTTCACAACAAAAATGAAACAGCAATGGACGCTTGTCTACTTTATTAGATATGTATTAACTATTCTACAATAAAGAGCTGAAAAGTCTAAGACTCAAGTAAGATTTTTAACATAAATATTCTTATTGTGAATTTCATTGCTCCTCTTTCTAGTTCTGCCTCAAAGCCACACTGAACTCAGCCTAACTGTTCATTTCTCCACCCCAAAGACTGCAGGTAAGGCTTGTGAGTTTGGTATCATCCTTGGCACCGTGAAAAGCAGGAGCTCCTCATCCTGAAACAGGCTGCCAGAACTAATTGGTTCTGATGCCACTATGTGCCAGCCAAACACAAAGACAGAAAACAGCAAAGATAGTACTTTATCTTCTGAGCTCTTGAAAAGCAGTGATTAGGAAGAAGGTGAACTCAAGCAAGTCCTCAGATGAATTTCTCTATCCTTTTGCTTTTTCTGAACAAGCACAAAATTGAGCAAGGCATATAGCTACCAGGAGGTAATAATTTTCTTGAGCATTAAAAGGTGCCTATGAGTGCTTCATCCAGCTGAAGCACTGTTTTCGTGGGTGCTACTTCATCATGATAAACCTTAGATACAGAAAATTTTGAACTTCAGATAAGAAACTAAACCAAGTATGAGTAAAATTTCAAGAAAAAAAAAAAAGAGGACAAAGAGCAGTAATTGGGCTCAAAAAAATTAAATTTGATATGTATAGTTTCCCTGAATTTTGTTTTACACAAAAAATGTATAATGATAGTTATAAATCTCCATAATCTTCATACTTAAGTTGTGGTCTATTTCCATTTCCTATCACTTAACATGAGGAAATACAGATGTCTTTCTGGAAAGCAGGTCTGAAAATGGAGAAATTATCTCAACGGTATCACTTTAAAATAATAGTCATATGGTTGGATTTTTACCAAAATTTTTATATTTTAATGGCACACTAAGATAAAATGGGAAGCTTCCTTTTCCCAATGTTTTTGAACAACTTTTCATTTTTAAGAATAATTAGCTTCAGAAGCAATTTACTCACAAATTACACACTTTCTTCATAGAATTTAGCTACAGAGTTCCAGAAGTGAAGGACAGATGCTCCTTTTCCCCCTATTTTGGTATTATTTTGCAGATCCTTCTTGCTGACAGAAATTAATAATTAGCTGAGCTGCGCGGGAAAGGAGGGAAACTAAAGTCATCTCCCTTTACCCACACAATAAGCAACAGTAAAGACAGGCACTCGTGACCCTGAACAACCTACAAATTATGTTGGTCTCCAGGGCCTGCACGAGTGCCCTTATGAGCTGCAATGTGGGAGCCCTGGTGAGATAGTCCAAGCCTCCCTTTCCTGCCTGGGAGGTATCTGCAGGACTCCAGGTTTAGGACTAGCTAGGACTACAAAAAGGACTTTTCAACAAAAAAAGGACCACATGAGGCCCCTGACAGAAAAAACTGGATCCAGTCCTCTGCTTTGCCTTGGAGTTCCTGTGGATTTGGTGATGGCAAGTCTGTGATCTCCCTCTTTCTATTTTGTGAAGTCGGGATCTGAGTAGAGCCTTTCTGCATGTATACGACTACCCCTCTGTAATGGCTAGGCACTTTGCCACCCTTAATTTATCCTCAGCAACATCCCTGTTGAGCAGAGAATTATTTTTCAAAAGCGCAGGACGGCTTTGTGACCCACAGAAAATCATGCAGTAGATCAGGCAACTGAACTTAGGCAGCAGAAAAAAAATCACAGACAGAAACAGTCTAGCCTCTGTAGCGTTTTTCTCCCAGAGTTTCCTCATCTGTTCTGTTTTGAGCTGCTGCAGGAGTTAAGATGGGTATGCCTGATCGCGGTGGACAAACCACAGTAACACAGTGGACAGAAATCCCCTTAATCATCTGAGGAACAAAGTCCACTCCCTTGAGAGCATGATAGTTCACAGATAAAGCTATATTTTAAAGGGCATTTATCCAAAGAGTTTTATTTAAGTATTTTATTATTTCAAAGCCTTAGAGGAGATTAGGGCAAATTATGGGTTCAAGGATATTCAAGCAACCTGGAAAAGCAGAGGATGAAGACATACCCGGGAGACAAAACCACTTGAATAACTTGCTGGTTAGCCAAACCTCACTGGAGAATTTGGGTTGTACATTTAAACAATTTCCATCAACCTAGTGTAACTGAGGGATTTAAGAGCAGGAAGGACAAAAAGGCAAACAACTATGAGGAAAGCTAATATGCAAGAGAGACTAGTAAATGTACTTAGGGGGGAAAAAAAAACAGATAGAAAGTATGTGATTGACATTTGGAAAATACTGCTTGTCATCTTTACTACTTTGTATAAGATGATACAAGTGCAAATCAGTATTGCTTGCTCACATAGCCAAAGGAATCAACAAATACATCAAAACTAATGCTGAAACAAGCAAGGGCTATGGAATTTCTCATGAGATTTGCTATTTGTTTAAAAAGGAACAAGTAGACTCAATGACACAAAAACTGGGATCATACTGATGCACACCATAGAGCTGTAGTTACTGGTGAAAATATTCCCTTAGATCAAAACAGGACAGTTTAGAAAGAAAGATGGTTCAGTACAGACTGGAAAGTGACTCACCTTCAATACTGGCTCCCCTATTTCTGTCTTTGAATTCATTTAACAAACAAATCTGTTATGATACAAATGTGATTCACTGAAAGACAAGGTTAAAGAAGCATTTCTATTGAATGCTGGTAGCACCTGAAATTAAGCCAACAATAGCTGACCAACCTGAGGTGGAACTATTTTGAACTAGAAGCACAAGCTGGGCAAATATGGTTAAATCCTATTAAAAAGCAAACCACTGTAACAGAGAGGTGTTTTTGCACTAATAACACAGAAACCAGCCTAGTTCTGTTTCAAAAAATTGGTTTCAACTACAAATTATTCCAAAGATCAACAAGAATGACTCCTTAACTCTAGTTGCTTTAACTTATCATCTGCTTTACATTTTAATAACATTTATTTCAGCCTTTCCAAAGCACTATACTTGACAACACACAACTTCCAAAGGGCTTCCTTTACTCTGCTTGGCAGTGCTTTAAATTTTCAAGTGATATTTCCAAGAAGAATGAAAATGGGACCATATCAGAAAAATTTTTGATTACATAGTTTACCTCATTAATAAAACCAAAGTAATCAGATATGTACACCCACTTGACAGGCATAAGCATTGACAGAATATTATTTACTTTCACATGTTTCAGGCCTCATGGAATCTCAGTATTTTCCTTCAGTGTCTCACTCCCCAAAGACTCTTAATACTGCTTGAAATGTGCTTCCCTGTACCACAGATGGTGCCAGTGATCTTTCATACCTTTCTTACTGAAGTTCAGGATATGAAGTAGTGGATACCTGAAACCCTGCTTAAAAAAAACTGGGAGAAAATATTTATGCTCCATTTTTTTCTCTGTCTCCTGCTTGGTTTATCTTTCAGCTTTATTTTTGTCACTGGGCCCACATCTGGACTGTGGACAGTCAGGATGCTTGTTTCTTCAACCACAAGCAACGTGTTGCAATCAATTAGAAAGTTTTTCTGATACCTCAAGAGCAGAAATTTGATGGTTTTCTTACTGTGATATTAAACTATTTACCAAGATAATATGCATATATAACTTTATTCACTGCTACGGCATAACACATATCTCCTCTTTACCTCACACTATCGACTCTTATGCAGGGATTCAGTGCCATTCCCTCTGGTCTACATCCTGCAGCTACATCATTGCTGGGACAGAAAAGGTCTTCAGATAAACCTGAGACACGTGCACATTTGTGCATTTCTAACGCACAAATCTGTGAACCTACTCTCCGTAGTGTAGAGAAACTCTTCTTCCACACAAGCAGAGCACAGAGTGTACTGTGAGAAAGAAGGTGCTTGGCTAGAGTCAAAAACTGGATACATCTACAAGTTAAACTGTCAGTCAAAGAAAGCAGAAGAGTCAAGACCAGTGTTACAGTCTGGTCATGGGGAGTGCTGACATCTCTCTCCATTGGAAGAAAAGCTGACGACAGATGCACTTAGGCTGAGAGGGTAGCAGATTAGTTTTTGAATCTGGCTCAAAGCCTTTAAAGCAGTAATGTTCTATTCTACTTTTCACAATATAGTGCACAGCTGTGGATTGTCTTTGGTCAGAGGCTACTGTCTGACTAATCTGAGCAAGGCAGTGTTCCCCAACTTCTTTTTTTTTTTTTTTTTTTTTTTTTTAATTCAGGTCAGCTTGTCTCTAATTCTTGCAGTCCTGTAGAGATATCCTTAACACAAACAGGCTGCACACAAAGCATAATTCATAACTATGCTAAACCCTATTTTTGCTTTGCCCTAATCTAAGTTCTCTTACTAAAGCTAAAGACCAAGAAACTCCAGCCTCTTCTGTGGGACCAGTTTGAAGTCTGTACACTATGAAGGAGACGAACCTTCAGGTTCATGGATTTGGGTAGTTCTTCAGAGGTTTTCAACCTTTCTTCAATTTATAGACTCCTTCAATTTTCACTGGACCTTTATACCCTCTACTGTCACTAGATATTCAAGCACCATGACAAGAGCTTTTTAATTTGTTACTTTTTGTGGACCCTTATATATGCAGAGTGTCCCTCTGATGATGTTAAAACTACTGTTCCAGAACGTAAAATGAAATTCAAGACTGCTTGCGAAACAGGAGACTAACACCTCATCTTGGAAGGCTGGAAGCCAAAAAGGCCTGAAAAATAAGCAAAAGAGAAAAGAAGGATGCTAGACATCACTGGCTCTGAAAAGCCTAGTGAAGACTATAGCTTTGAAAGGCAATTTCTTTATTCTGCATCTGATTACTATGAGATGTTGAATACAACGGTCTGACTTCCCTGCTGCTGGCATGGGAGGTCTGTGAACAAACTATGGAGCAGTGTGTTCTAAAGTGGCTCTGTGCTAAGAGCTTTGTGTTGTTGAAATATGTGTTGATTTATAGTGATTTATGTAGCCATGCTGTTTCTGTGTGATAGTTCCTTGAAAGGTAGATGTAGAAACCTCCAAGCTAAGAATATTTCGTTCCTTTCAGGCTTATCTACAATGGGAAAATGAGTTAGACAATAATAACACATATGTATGTGTATGTCTATCTATATACACATACCATTGTGTATATATATATCCACACATGCAGGCTCTAATATGCAAACTCATATTCCCATGTATATTTCGAAAAAAGGCAATGATATTTAAATATCCACAAGTTATAGTCTGCCTTAGAAAGCACCTAAATCTTATATTCTGTCTCAGTTACTCTGCTTCATTAAAATACCAGAGATTTTTTCAATAATCATTTCATCACTCCTCTCCCTAGGAATGAAGCAGAAGGTGGCCCCGATGGACCCCTTCCAACTCAGCATATTCTATGATTCTAAGGTACCTTTACAGAACAAACTCCACTCTCATCCCGGTGCCATGGGAAAGCATTCAGCCCTAGCACTGAATGGTATGGAAAACCTAAGTTCTCCTTATCCTTGTTGTTATTTGCAATGGTACCAGCAGATACCTTCAAAATGACAACTCTGTACAGCTGCTGTATTTAACCTATCTTTAACAGAACAGTTCAACTTGTGCCGTCCCACCGAAGCAAAACAGTCCTTCATGACTGTTTCATGACAAACTCAGACCTGCCTCCTTAAAATTGAGACTTCTTTTTACAGACATAACAGGACATCACCATTAAGGTTAAGCTTCCTTAAGTACGTTCTGAGTCACTGTTTTATTGAAAAGGACCCTGTTAAAACTTTGAACGGACACCCACCACCATCACCTTTGCCTCATTATATTTCATGTAACTTTTCACGTGTAACTTATGATATTGACCTCTTTCCCTATAAACTTTAGCAAGCATGGTTGAAATCAACAACTAGAGTATGCAATTTCACTGAGTGGCAAGGTGGGGTTTGAGTTTACTGTTTCTGATGTGGTGGTGTTTCTTATTTTTTTTAATCACTCATGGATCAGTACTCAAAGTCAGCTTCTAGTTACCTACCTATCAATTAGAACAGTGTTGTGCTTTACTTCCTCAGTGCCCCAGAGTGCCTCAGAGCTTTTGGAACCTCACTGCTAAAAATACAGTCTCCTCTTGTTATGACCAGCACAGAAAATTATTAAACAGAGTTGTGCTTTGATTGATATGTTTTGCTTTGCCATGTTATTTTTTAATGTTTATTGCTTTAACAGGTGTTTTTTTAAGTGACCTCTACTTTGCTGTATTGATGGAGGGATGGAGTGGAATGAATGCCAGCACATCCATCATTTCTTTTTACTGCTGCTTCACAAATTACTAAAAAAGGCAAAACATCTAAGTTGGTCAACCATGTAAACTAGGAAGGGCTGAGCTGATATCGAAGCAAACTGTGACACATGCTCTTTCTTGCTCTGACAAAAAGATGGACGTCAATTTATTACATATGAATGCCAGAAAATGCTACAAAAACAAACAGTCCAAATCTACTCTTTTTTTCTCTCACTTTGTCTTACAAAGAAACTTAAAGGTAGTGCATCAAACCTCTTGAAGGGCTATTCCCTTGAATAGCTCAGTTCTAGGATCTGATTCCAGCCCTACTGAGATAAATACACAGACACCAATAGGAGCAGGTTTGGTTCCTATTGAGTGGCACTTAGCCCCGGTGAATTACCCTTTCAGAAGAACCTTTCACTGACCCATTTGACTGCTTCTACAGTATAGTCTTTGCAAGCACAAAGCACTCACTTAGAAATGAGCTATGCCAGAGGCTGCAAAGTCTGAGCACTGGAAACAATGTATGAACAACTTGTTGGCATTGATCTCATATAGCTAAAAGTAAAGTAATAGTCTTAATTTTCAAAACATGACAAAGATCATCAGTGGCACTAAAACACCCTTTATCTGACTACATTCATTCCCTTCCAAGATGAGGGCTCCTCCATATTACATGGAACCACTTATTTTTTCAAACAGAGCCTATTGTAGTCACTGTAGAAGAAAACAGCCAACACATTTAATACTGTAGATATTTAGAAGTAATAAAAGTGCACCACAGGGCAAATAGACTGCTACTTTTTCTTTCTTTCAAAAAACATTTTATCTGATTTTCAGGGATAAAAAAAAAATCTGCCGTGATTTTTATTATAGTTATTTTGAACTCCAGGTTAATATGGCTAACAAATGGTTTCTTTCATTTTGCAACACCAAAAAATTTAAAAAGTATCTAAACTAAGGGTATACATTGCCTGAAAATTGAACTGTAGATTGGGATGGAAAACATGACAGTCTTAGTACAGTGCTGAAAGCAACAAGTTGTTACCCTTTGTATGTACGCACAACTGGTAACTAGAGACATCTCAGCCATTTTATTTTGTCAGTGTCCAGTGACATTACTTCTCTTGGTTCTGCAGTATTACCAGCAAAATACAGTGGTTCAGCCGAGTCAAACACCTGCAGATATTCACGCTTTTGGTTACTAGAGACAAGACAAACTAGCTTAAATTTATACTGAAACTCAAATTGAAAGGTTTTCTAATCTGAAGGTATGCATGCACAGCAATCCACTAGTTGCTAAGTGTGTCATGAGTCCAGTGTTCTGCGTTTTTCCCAAGTCACTGGTAACTTTATGCCCTTCATTCTTGTGGTATTGTTATTCATAATCTTTTCTTTGGCGGGTTGCTGTCATTTATAGTGTTTCCTCTCAGTTGCCAGAAGTCACACAAGGAGAAAACAAACAGAGAAACAGTGGGATATATTGTCTATGTATTGAATTATCCACTAGTTTACTTAAGCTTTTCAAATGTACTGACCCATCTTTCAGAATACAAGTGGACCAGCATGACCATCCTGTTAGCCAGTTTCCTCACACACAGCTAATCTGTCTGGTTGGTGTCTTTTATAAGCTCAGCTACAATCTGGGAAAATTGACACGTTTTACTTTTTAATGTAGTTCAAAGGCTGCTTATTTGAAAAATACTTTGGCTTCCAAAATGTTGAAAAACTATTTTAAAATACAAATAAAATCTAAATCAGATCAACATTTCTATATTTGAGGGGTTTATTTTAGGACAAAAGTATATCAGCATGTACCCTTTAAAGTGTCTGAGGTAGCTTAAAACAAAAAAATTAAAGGCAATGATCTATAACCCAAAACAAGACGCATTAAGTTGAACCTCTGTAACAAAGGCCAGAAACCTCCACATGCAGCACATAGGACATGCAAAACTCTGAAAATGAGCTTCTAGATGCTCTGAAACAGTCATTTCCAGGGTAAAATTCCTATCCCTGGAATCATAAAAGGGGGACCTCCTTTCCAGCTCACCTCTGATCTCCCACCACCAACTGCTGAAGCAGCTACCAGCTCTCCACACCAGTCCAGCTGCATTTACACTGGGGGATGTGAAAAAGAAAACTTCATAACAAGCACTTACCTCAGTGAAAAGGAAATTGTTTATTGAAGGAATAGGGGGACCCCCTCAAACGCTAAAGTTAAACAGTACTGGATGTTGTGTTGCAGACTTCTAGGGTACAATCTCCCTTTGTGGGGGACAGAAAGGCTCAGCTAAACAGGGCTTTTCTATATCTGAGTTTCTATGCAACTCTATTTAATGCCTATCACGATCGGCAGGCAACTGGCCACCCTCCATATGGCTTGTTGCCTTCCCTTCCTAGGGAACTAAAGAACACAGAGGGCATCTCAAATGACGAAGACACAGTATGAGACAATATCACAACAGAGCATTTCTTTTTAGAATTTAAATCAAGTAAGCAACTGATTCACGCAGTGCAGAAACTCGATAAGACATCAAAGGTCTAATCCCCAAGCCATAAAGCTAACTTGCTGACAATAACTGCAGAGCTCTAACTCTCTTACATTTATCACTGCCATCAGCTCCTTCAGAACAAAGTATCTGGGAAAGAAAGCAGGCGGCTGAGTCTGGGAGGCAGATTTTGCTCTTGTGAAACTGATGATCTTAAAACAACATGTTGCTAGGTTTAAATACTGTCATCTTTAAAAAGAGGAATCATGCTAAAAGCAAAAAGTTAAATAGTACATATTTGGAATATACAAGGGTTTAACAAGCCATTCTAGTGAGAAAAAAACACTTTCCATAGGGACATAAGAACCTGCAAGTGGTTTTCTCAAACCACTGGCAGCTCTATTTCCTCCCAGCTTTGGGGTTTTATGGAACTCTTGTATGTTTGTTTGTATGTTGAGCAAAAACAGTTTTCCTTTAATTTAAACCATTGTTTTCCAAGGAAAAAAGCCATTAGGAAGCCATTTAATTCTAATTATTATGAGGACTTTTTCAAAACAAAAAACCCTTGAATCTGAAAAGAAAAATTCTATGTTTATCTAGTAGTGAATAGAAGGGGTCAACAAACCATGATCCAAACCAGACGATTTACAAGAATAAAATGTAATTTTTCCAAGTTCTGTGTCACATTTTAAGTGGCCTCTGCTTCCTTTGTGCAGAAAACATGTTCCTTGCTGTTCTTTGCCTTCCACACCAACTGGCTCTTAAGCGTGTCCTAAAAGATTGCCCAGCAATCCCATGGAATGGAAAAGAATCTTTGTACTTGCAGTAAAACAAATTAATCCCTTTCCGCTGTGGATCTGCATGTGTGACATTTCTTGATAGCATAAGGAATTCTTAGGGACGATAAATCCAACAGAGGAGAATTTGCAGAGGCTTTATTTGAGTTCAGTGAGCAAAGACCCCGCAACAGCTGGTACAGTACCAAAAAATCCCCAAAGAGGCTGTAATGACGGTCACACATATCATTGTAGATGAATAATCAACAATAGAAGAGGCTACTACACTGCAGAAGTAAAAATAAAAAAAGGTTTGTAAACACAGTGGAGCTGAGAACATACAGAATAAGATTATAGCAATCATTTGAGACCCTTTCATAATAAAAATCACCTATATCACAGATTTTGCTGAGGTGATCTATTTTTAAATGAGATGAAATCAGAATTAATTTTTACACCCTTAAGGAAGCCTAGATACTGTATATTAGTGATAAGAAGATGCTTATAAGTACTTTGAACTTTGAATTTATAACAGAAAAAAAACCCCGGACCTCCAAAGAACAGGTATTTCACTTTAATGAGATTTTTGTCTCACCACACAAAGTGGAAGAATTAAGGCCCAGCACGTTCCAGCTCTTACCAAGAACTTATATAAACATCATATCTCTACAGACCAAGAGTTAAGATTTCTGCAGTCTAAAGTCTCTTATGCAATATTTTATATTTGTGGCTTCTAGTCACACTAGAAAAATCAGAGAATCTTATCCTCTCAGATTATTTTTGTTGGAAGCCTATAATTACTCGGTGTTACAGATACTGTGGAATTGACCAACAAAATACAGACAGGGGTGGCACCTATGAAATATTTTCCCATTTCACTATGGAAAATAGCT
This sequence comes from Myiozetetes cayanensis, assembly GCF_022539395.1. Lineage (NCBI taxonomy): Eukaryota > Metazoa > Chordata > Aves > Passeriformes > Tyrannidae > Myiozetetes > Myiozetetes cayanensis. The sequence goes on from NW_026087411.1 coordinate 43,106,103, forward strand.
GCCTGATATGGTTTTACATGGATTACAGCATTTGGAAGAATATGTAATAGAACCCATCACCTTCTAACAGGCAGACCCATCCCACCAGCTCCGCATCCTCTTCCTCCTGTGTTACAAGTTGTTGCCTTTCTTGGCGTGTGGGACTTGACTTACGCAAATCTTATTTTGTCTCTTGGTGCTTGTGAGGTCAAGTAGACCAACCACAGCCACAGCTTTGTTTCTCTGTTGTGTGTAGTGGCCTGGAAAGCCAGAAGTCAGATGGCTAATTTTGCCCAAATTTCATTGACATGGGAGGAAGAAAATAAATAGTGCAGCCATTTTTAAAAATGTTTAATCTTTGCTCCCTGTCCACTGCCTCACAGAGAGGAAGAAGAATATATTCCACAGCAGATGCATTTTTACCTCCCTTTGTGTTGTTGCCTGAGGAAAAAGAACATTAGGTGACTGGATTAAGGGCAACTGTCATTCCCCATCCCTCTTTGTAAGGAGAGCCTGGACAGCAACCCAAGGAGAATTACAAGCTGCCCACCACAGTCTAGTGATGCTCTCTGCGGACAGTGCTTGACCACATTAAAAAACAGTCTGGATAAGTATGACAAATGTCAGTGCCAATATATTCAGCCATGAATATGGCTTGGACTAGATAAACAAGGGTATTTTTCAGACACCTAGAGCAAAGGTTTTATGTGAATTCAGTGTGCTCATATTTACTACTGGAGAGGCCTTCTTCTCTTTAAGATGTAGGCTTGGGGACAACAAAAAAATTTGTCCTATATCAGTTCTAGAGCAGATTGCCTTTGATACCTGGAATAAGTTATCTTTCTGTCATTGCACAGTTCTATCACTTGCCCTTCTGGATGTCATCTACTAGGCTTGTATCCCTAATCTCTTACAGCACCTGAGGGCCAGGCCTCTCTGTTAATTAAATTTCCCTGAGGTCCATCACTACTGCAATCTACACCATAGGTCCTCCCACAGTGTATTCAGAGCAGCATTATTAACTGACTCTGACACATCTGTCATAGGCTTATTATCACTGGCTAAGACTCAAGTTCACAGGTAGGAAACTATGTTGTGTGCTGTCCGACAGGAGGAGGTGCCAAAGTACCACAGACTGCTGACGCAAACAACTCCAAATACTCTGTGGCATTTCCCAATAATCAAAATAACCAACAGAAACTGGCTACACCTTTAAATAATTCTTTTGTATTCACATGTACTGGCTGCACCTTTAAATAATTCTTTTGTATTCACATGTTTTAGAAAGTTAAAAATCTAAGTCCTCTGCAGCTACAGTTGATACCAAATATATGTTCTCCTCACAACTTGCCATTAAAAGAGAGAAATTCTACTAGCATCAGTTTACAGACAGTGAATTTAGTCACAAAGATGTGGTGGCTTGTTCAAAGTCACAGAGGAAGTCTGTGGCAATGCTGGGAATTAAACACAGGACTCCAGAAACTCATTCCTGTTTTTTTAACCACATGTGTCATCCTTCCAAATGTTCTTTCCTTGCATAAGATTTAGTCATGGCTGAAATAGGCCTGGTTCATTAACAAAGCAAGAATCCAGCAAGAAAAACGGTATGAATCCTTCAAAACTGGCATGTGGATGTTCCTGTTAAAAGTATTTGAGGATGTTTTGTAAACTAAATTATGACCTTCTTTGTTTCCATTTAAAAAAAACCTTCACTGAAGGTCATTTTTAATGCAATCTACGATGATGTTCCAAGGAAAAAGCATGGGCTGAGCTGTCTTGGCTCAGCACACTATTAGTCCTCTCAACAGTGTGGTACTGATTGGTTTTTTAGCTTTTTTGGTGCAAGTCGTGATTTCAAGGCTCTCACACAGCTCTCCTCCACTTCTAAGCCTAGAGGAGTAGAGGAGAACAATAATACATTCAGTTATAAGAGGTATATAATTGCAATGTTCCTTTGTAAAATAGCCATGTCTTCCTAAAAATGAAGGAAATATTTGTAGTCAGGACTCCTTTCCTTCTACCTGCAATGAACTGACTGAATCACAGACTCTGTAAAGCATTTCCTAAACTATGAATGATAAATGCAATAAGAGCAAAACATTAAATAAGTGCCAAAGCCACAAGATCAGGCTCTAAATGAGGCCATAGACTTGACTTTAGTTCACTTGGGCTTATTTATTGCTTATTGATTACTTGTATTTTCTGTGTCACCTTAGTATAGTGTTTTATTTAGTTATGGAGGTTTTAGCTTTAGGAGCACCTCAGTTTCCAGATACTTCTTTATGTAGCTGTCAGACATATGGAAACAATGACATCATTGTTAATATATCCATAAAAACACAGAATAGATATGATACATTAATGTTTCTATAGCAAACCAACACTGTTAAGGCAGAGGTATATTTTTCAAGGTTTTTCTAAATATTTTTCCTAACCACTAACTGTTTTAAAGCTGTACCACGATGTTTCTCCACAGTAATATTTCAATCAAATTGCAAACTTACCTGAGAAAAATGGAAAATACTCCAACCAAGAAGGGTATGTTTCTTAACAAGGTTTCCATACCTGAACACTTCAATCCTTTTTTCTCACAGTTGGAAAAGCAGAGACAATTACCATGACTAGGAGCTGATATTATGATTCATCTGCTGCACACTATGCTTTTATTATCACAACAGCTATTAGATAATCAAAATAATGACAGTGGGAAGTCTTGACACAGAGTAGGTAAGATGTATCTCTGTTTACTGCTCTTAGAGGAATGAAGCCATAAATTGACTAAATTCTTTGCCCTCCTTGCACTAAAAGTTTTATTAAGGAAACTGGACTCTGCTTGAAGTCGAAAATGTTTTGTTTTTGTAAAATATTGTTGAACCACAAGAGGATCCAAGCTAACTAAATATGGAGCAAGACATGTTTTTGTATACCAGCCCAAAATATTCTGTTACTGATTCATTGGTAACTTATGACCGGTTTGGATATAATCTTAACCAACCATCGTTGGTTTTGGGAGTTGAAATGACATGAGTCAACCGTAATTAATATGATAAAGAACAGCTCACTTTTATTGCTTAAGTCAGTCCAGTCAAATCTTTGCTTCTTGCAACAATGTTCCAGTTCTAGCCTTTCAGAAAAGGCAAATCCAAAGAGCAAGTTCCATTTATCATAAAATTTCTTTCTGCCTAGCTCAAAAACATAATAGCCTTGTACAGATGGAAGTGAAAAATAATATCACGTTCTCATGTGCACAGCACACTCAAAAAACAATAGACAAATGCGGTATTTTTCCATATGGCAGGATGGGTTGCATACACAGCTTCATAAATTGTTGCTTCCCATTACTAAACATTCTTTTTTCTTCTTCCCATTTCTAAGTCTAAAAATCATGTCAATCAAGAGATATTCTAAGATCTTGCAGTACAGCTGACATAACCCTGAACCAGAACCCAACAAAGAGCTTGTTCTTTGCCAATAGTAATGTCACACACATAAAAAAATTAAGAGAAGCAGTGGAAGTGACAGAAACTATTTAATGTTAGAAAAAAATGGTATGAATACATTTAACCAGTAAATTTTAACACTGCATCTAGCAATTCCGAATCTTGAACTTCAGATAAAGGAGCAGACGACCTGGTACAGACAATAGAAAGGAGATGGAGTCCAGAAGTTATCTACTGTAAGGTATATATAGAATTCCAGTAGAGAGAGAGAAGAGTAGTAAGTCTGGGGAAAGCTTGATTATCAGCAGTGAAGATTATACCTTTAAGCCTTAACTTGGACTGCCTCAGTTGTCAGTGGGAGAGAATATACACTGTTCTCTAACTGTAAAGTTTAGCTTTAAAGTTTTGGGGTTGTACAAGTTTCCCTAATCACCATGTAGGTTGACTTTTACCTTTGAGTTTTTCCTATTTCTCTTCTCCTTTTGTTTACATGTAATGTGTAAGCTGAACATTTTGTATAAAGTTGTGTTCTGGCAAGCTTAAATGGATTATCAGTTTGAGTATCATAGAATCCTAGAATGTTCTGAGTTGGAAGAGACACACAAAGATCATCAAGTCCAGCTCCTGGCCCGGTACAGGACTATCCCCAAGAGTTACACCATGTGACTGAGAGTATTGTCCAAAAGCTTCTGTAATTCTTGGCAGGCTTGATGTTGTGACCATTTCCCTGGGAAGCCTGTCCCATCCACCCTCTAGGTGAAGAACCTATTTCAGATATCCAACCTAAAGCATCCTGACACAACTTCAGGTCATTCCCTTGGGTTCTGTCACTGGTCACCACAGAGAAGAGATCAGTGCCTGTCCCTCTGCTTCCCCTCCTGAGAAAGTTGCAGACCATTATGAGGTCTCTCCTCAAATCTCCTCTTCTCCAGGCTGAACAGACCAAGTGACTTCAGCTGCTCCTTGTATGGCTTCCCCTCTAGGCCCTTTACCATCTTCACAGCCCTCCTTTGGACACTTTCTAACATCTTTATATCCTTCTTATATTGTGGTGCCAATCCACCTCTGACAAATCATTTATGATGTATTGTGGATATCAAAAAACTAGTGCTAAAACAGACTTGGTTTTTCTATGATATATGTTTGAGCTTCTTTTAAGAAGTTGAAAGAACAATCGACAACTGCTACAAAATTCAGCCTATGTTCTCAAAAGGCTTTACCTAGTCATGTATTTTTGTGCACAAAAGTAAGTTCATTCAAGGATTCACACTGTTTGCGAGCTTTTAAATACTGCGGTTCTCAAGGGAAGAGAGTCTATTATTGCTCATCTCTGCCTGCCTCAGTTACAAACTTGAGTGTCAGGATTTGTATGTTCCTTAGCCAATACCCAGTACTTTGCTGAAGAAGAGCTTGTAGATCTAATCATCTTCCTGCACTCTATTTTATTACTTGCCCAAAGTACCAGTTTCTTCTGATAGAATATGCAATGTGACATTTTATGGAACTCACTGTTTTCTCTCTTGCTCCCTTAGTGGATTACATTTTCATGCTAAGCATTACTGGTAACTGCATGGCTCTTACCCTTGACTGACCCTGGTTTATATTGTTCTTGGCTAGAAGAGGCAAGAATGAACAACCCCCAGTGAGAGGTCTGACCATCTTCCTCCAGGGGGATTGCAGCTGTGGAGAGACCACATGCCAACTTTGGAAAATAAGAATCTGTAGGGCAGCTTCTCCTTGCTGACATAATACGTTATAAGTCAGAGCACTTTCACTAGCACAGGTAAGTCAAGTCCCCTCCTTTGATGTAACAGAAAAATTGCAACTGCATCTAAATAAAGCTACAGGTAAAGGAATGGTAATATATTTCCATCCAGTGTGAGTCTGAAAAAACAAAGATTAGATTGAGTAAGTCTGGAAAACTACAAGGGAACACTCAACAAGAGGATTTTTCACCAATACTTCCCCAAGTTCCTGTCTCTGGCCAGGACAAGAAATACCACATGAACAGCCACAGTTTAATCTGAAACTGGATATATGTGCAAGAATAATGAAGACGGAGGGATGGGGAATGACAGACACAAAAACACAAGACTTTTGCAAGCTCTGTCCAACCTAAAGAAAAGCTTGGGTTTCTTTATAGCTCAAGTTCAGTTGAAACCTTTATGTAATTCAATAGTGAAAGCTGGAGTGGGAATCAAGACTTGATCCAGCTCATATTCTCTTTACCTCAAATGCTTGTATAATGTTGGTTCCAAATAGCTGATGAGTGATAGCCTTAAAGATGAGAGGCAAACAGCACAATGGCAAATCCAGTGACCTGACAGGATGCAGCAGGACATGGCTATAAAATGTGTGACGAAAATCCATTGGTTGTAACAGAGCCTAGAAGAAAGCAATGAGATGGGAGAAAGACAGCAAGGAGGATGCAGCAATGGCGCTGAGCACTACCTGAAAAAACACCTCAAATGTCCACTGTAGGGAGCTGCCATTCCAACCCATTTTTGTTGCTAGCACATCTGCATCATGCTCTTGCACATGCAAAGACTTGCAGACAGTTTATTCCCAAAGTTGATGCAATAAATACATGTAATTTCTATATTAATAGCATAGGGACACATCATACGGACAGCACAGATCTTTCCTTACACATCATCTACTGGCACCAGTTTCACTGACTTTAGCAAAGTTACTCCTGATTTACATCTGTGCAAAAATAAGTCCAATGCGCTCAAGGAAATACTCTACACAGCTGGGAGAGTTTAGAAACACGAAATAGATGTTTGTAACACCATGTGATTAAAGAAAAACCCAAACCACAGAGTTTAGAACTGAATCCAAGTCCTCCTCAAGTTTAGTGTGTTTTAGATCCAAGATTTTGATTCAGACTCTTGTCTATATAAATTGTAGCAATTCATAATTTGCTGTAATTTTAACTAATATATCATGCCAAATACATCGGCACCTACTTTGGATTTTAAAGGCTTTGTGGTAACTGGTAAATTAAGTTGTGGAACATGAACAGTAATGAGTACTGGTCTAAAACAGAAGCATGAAAAATAAAGATGTTAACAGGCAAGTGCCAACTTGATGTTCCATTGAAATTATAAATTCCATTGACCATAACTCAGATGTGAACATTAATTTTCTGTATCAACAAATCCCTGATCATTAGAAGAACTCACTCCAAGTTAAGTTGTAGGGACACTTGTGAGACAACCCAACAATTTCCAGCATGAAAAAATTTGTTATGGTTCCAAAACCAGTTTTTGCTTAAAGTTATAACTCTGTTCCTATGAAGATTATCCATCAACCTCAGATGTTTCCTTGCTCAAATATTTGTGGGGGGGTTGTGAACTCTTTTTAATGTCATTAGCAGTAGTGATCTCATTTCCTTCCATAGGACAAGTCATTGAAGGCTTACACATTAGAAAGCAGAACTCACCTATTCTGAAAATATTTGCAAGGCAAGAAAACTTTACAGAAAGTAATAAACAAACAAAAAAAACCCCTTTCTTATTCAAGAGATCTGCCTTAACTTCCAGCAAAGAACCAATAACTTGAAGCTGAAGTTAGAAAAAAATGAAAACACAAACTACTTTTATTTTTAAAAGCTGAATCCTATTTATCAGATGGATTTACATACTCTTCAGTATGAATGAGAACAGGAGTGGCCCATCTATGAATATGTTCATGCTTAATACTTACTTCCCTAATAGACTAATTTTTTGTGAATTTGGAAGTGTTCATTTTTTAAAATGTATATACTGAAAATGGTCGTATAAGAAGGAATTAACCCAGTAATAAAATTAAACCATCTTCCCACTCTTGAGAATCAGTATCCAAGGCAAAATATGTTAACTATGCAGTCAGCTGTGGGAAAAAGGTTTCTTTCCTAGAGTCTAGGCCAGTAATTTCAAGTTTGAGAAAGCGTTTTCAAATTAAGTTAAAAGTCTACTGACTCCAGCCACAGATGTTTTCTCTCAGGGGTGGTATATGCTGCCAACCATGTTGACAATTCAGAAATATTGGGAATATGCAGAATAAGCCTTCATTTTCCCTTTCACTCTGAGCTATGACAACCTAGTAATTTAAAGTTTTCAAAGTACTGTAGTCAGACAGCTTCAGATTCTCTTCTTTTGCAGGTAGTACTGAAGAACAAAAATCTGAAACTGAAGTTCTATGCCAGATGTTAGTACTTATCATTACTAAATGCCAACCTTATTCTCAACACAACTTTTTCACAACTAATTGGTATTTTATCTTATCTCAATGACAGAATATCCTGCATACTTGTTCCCACTCAGCTGCTTTCACCATTTCCATAGATTTTGCTTGGGTAACTAAAGGAACAAGTGTCTGGGGGTACAACAGCATCCTTCAGAGCAGATCCCTAGCCATATGTCAGTCAGAAAACCAGCATCATTTACAAGAACATGAGCTGATTTTGTCAGGCCCACCTGACAAAACTATATATTTTGGTTAAAAACAAGTAGTGAGATACCTCCTACAGTCATCTAAGCACAAAGCATGAAGTGGGTGAACAGAAATGTGGTTTTTTGAGTCTCCACATCAACAGTGACACCATTCATCAAAGGAAAGTTACTAAAGCTGTACTTGTTTGCAAACATCCATAAATTAACTCCACTGCCTTGGAGTGATCCATACTGCAACACCTGTCACAGCTTCTGTAGCAGTAAACTCAGGGCTTTTACAAGAGGGGAAAACTTCTCGTCTTTTTGGTTAAATGGGGGCTTTCGATGCATGTTTGTTTATGTGCATATCTTCATTCTTACCTACCTATTCAGAATTAGCTTACATGTGAAATTAGAAGTTTGTAGGAAGTTTTGTGGGATTGGGCATCGTTTCTTTTCTTTATACAAACAATATGCCCCACTACAGTCACCTCTTTGAGTATCTCAGAAAAATTCTGAGCCTGGAAAGGTTTGGAAATAGAACTATATCAGTTAAGGGGTATCTGAGTCAAGGTCACATTTCCAGTGTAGTGCAGGAGAAATTTGCCTTACTACTGGTCATACTGTGATTCTTATATTAAATACAAGAAAAACATACGAAGTCAGATTTATAGAAATAAATTATATTATTTCACTGACTTAGTATGCTGGGATTCAGTCCCAGTAAAGAACATACGGTAACAAGGAGGGGGGTTATGTTTTCCCAAAGAGTGGGTGAAGTTCAGTAAACAGAATAATTAGTATCTTTCTTCAATCTCATAGCTAGAAAGTAGGAAACAACATTTTTTCCATTGGACAGGAGTGGGAAAATTCACCTTTATTTGATTCACAGATGCAAATGACACTTATAGCTTAATTAAAAACTTCAGGTCAATACTGAAATAAGTGGGAAAACATCAACTGTTTCCAAAAATATCAGGTGATCCTCTGTCAGCCCAGCTATATCTTAGGATAATATACACAGACAAAATACAGGCTTCTGGAAGTAGTGGATTTTGATTTTTCTGATCTCTGGCTTCTTGAAATTTTCTTTCTACATTTAAGGGTGATAAGCATTCATTATGAAAACCCAAGCATGTCTGCAAACCTTCTTCTCTCTGACACAGACAGGAGACTCAACGTCTTTTATGTGAATAAAGCTAGAGTGATGAGTTCACACACTAACAGTAACTGGATGAATGAAAATTTCTGTGCTCTTTTATTGTGACTCAGAGGACCAGGGAAATGGAGTCCCAGTTATGTCTGAGTCTAATGGGTACAAAACAATTTTCCAGAACTGTCATTGTGCCATCTGCAAAAACACAACTGAGAAATGGAATAGTCCGTGTGTGTTAGCCATGGGAGTGGAGAAGAGTTTGATAACCCACAGCTACCTGTTACACTTGAAGACCCAACTCTAAATTTTTCTTTGGCTATTTGTGAATAGACAAGATAACTTGTGCAAGTGAAATGTTTCAATACACTTGAAATTGTTTTCCCAAGTAACAGACTAATTTCATCTTGTCTTTTAATTCTAGGAAGAAGTCATTGTAAACTACCATCAGCATACACAACTATGTCTTTTTCTTGCAAGTTACACATTTTAGATTAGCAGTACTCAGAATGCTCAGGTCTAGAGCATTTTTCCTCTAATTATTATTTTCCTCTAATAAGTTGATAACCTTCCCAACACATACTGTCTCAATAGAAATATACCTATCTACAGGTTACAGTTAGACAGATTTGCAGTTTATGTTTTAAACTCATTTGACTCCTTAAAGAGTAAATCATTAGCTAGATTGATCAGCATATTTATGGGCCATATTAATTGGGGCAAACAAAAGTTAAACAAACATCCCTTTTTCAGCATGGTAACTCGAGGACATTTCCTTATGAGACCAGGACCTGAAAGTTGCCAGGTAAGTGTCCAAGGTTTTTTGACACAGCCAGTGGCTACTTGCTGTATTTAAAAGTGAAAAGCACTAGCAACACACAATACACCTGCAGAAAACCAGACGTGAATGCAATTAATTATGCATCATTTCACTCTAAGATTGAAACCTTCTCTGAACTGTAGATTCAGTACAGAAGGGCATCCCCATATACATTTGGCTGAACTTCTAACAACTCATAATAAAATCCTCTTTGCCTTTTTTTTTGAAATTTGTTATTTCTAAGATCCAGGTAGAACCTGGAATGTTCATTAACTGTAACCCAGGAAAACTGAAAATTACTTAAACTCTGTTACAGCATTTCAATTGGTGCCCTGTGTTATAGTGCAGGTAATAGACTTTGTGGTGAAAATATTCAGCTTCAGGAATTGTCCTAGCAGACTAAGAAATAACTTATTGCTTTATCCTGTGCTTTATCCCTTTTAGATTCTATTAACTGAAAAGCTCCAAGGTTACAATCTCAGTTTTTCTAAACTGGTCAACTCAATCCAGTTTACAGGAGTCAGTAAAGAGTTACTAACTATGGTGCTTTTCTTCTCAAATAGGTGAGATCTCCATGGTTTCAGGAACCAGTTGGATGTGAGACAAAAAAACGTAGCTGATGAACTCTTGCAAGGACCCATTTGTAATACAATCTTCAGTAGGGTTTATTCTCCCAATCCTAAAGTGAGCACAGACTGGAAAGTGTTATCTGTCTTTTCCTTTCAGAACAGGTGAGCGCTTCATCTGCAGACACCTTGGAATATTGTAATTTTTTTCTTATGGTGAAAGCCAGCATTTCATACAAGATCTTCTAAGGTGTTTAATTATTTTAGTTTCACCCTCGTAACTGAACAGTTTCACTACTAGCTGAATAATATGGGGACATCAAGAGTCACTGAGGAATACTGTTTATCATCACTAAACACAGCAGCATCTCACACAAGACAAAATAAATAGCAGATGTCTTTGATCTATCACTGTGTTCCCCTCTGTAAATACTACAGGTCAAGCTTTTCCAAGTTGCAGCTGTGCAATGACTTCCATTTCAATAAGGATTCATTGCTATAGTAAGGGCAAATTGTCTCCTCATACTATCTAATGTACAAATCCAATAGCTCTTACAACAGTAAAATAGAAGGTGGAGGGCTTGAGGGGTGTATGGGGCTGGCATTCAGCAGAATTCCCCAGAGTTCCTCTTGGGAGGTGTACTGCAAATTCACCGATGCAGGGTTCTGCAGGATTCAACCAAGGCTATGAAACTTAGATACACAGCAGTAGCATAAGCTAAGAATATCGGCACTGTGCCCACAGCAATTTTGAGTGAACTCACAGAAACATACACAGGGCATATAATGGCTTGAGAAGTAACTCTTCCTTTTTCCACTGTTTCTCTTATGTGGTTTACAGAACAACTTTTCAACATTCTTCACATGCTCCCCTTCCCACCATCCCCAGAAACAGGGGTGACATTTAGTTCTCCAGCCCTGAACTTGTGGAATGAATCACACACAGCGCTAGTGCAGGAAAATTACTTTTTCTGAGAGCAACCACAGAGCTCTGAGCACTAAGCTTATGTTATGGCATGCTAGCTGGCATCAAATCCAACCTAAAATTCAGTTCATGTAATAGTTCACCACCATGTAAGGTTTTCCTGGTGGTTGCTCAAATTGAGTGACACAACCTGCCTAATAAATCCTCTCCTCCTGCCCACTGTTCCCCCTGAGGGAGGACTACATGTGCAGCAGAGCTTTACCTTCAGAATAATTCAAACCAAAAAGTCAAGGTTGAAGGATTTCAATTTCCTCTGGAGAAATCCTCAGTTGTTCCTGCCAAACAGCTACAGGTTTCTGCTGCCTCTAGACCAAAACAGCTTGACAGAAGCACTTAGTTTGGAAATGCCTAGGAAGATGGGATGTTTCTCAACTCTTCTTTCCAGTGAATTCACGTCTCCTACATGTCCCACAAGCAGGATTACAACAGCTCCCTCCAGCAAGTTAAAATTCATCAACAAACACAGTTTACCAGGATCCTTGACACCACTGCTACCATAAAAGGGTTACACAAACCACCCCACAACAGCACTCCTAGGAGTTTCACAGTTCACAACCTCATATTTGAGATCATACCTCACAAATAGACCCAGTGATCTTTGATCTGAAGACACTAGATGTAAACTGGACTGGGCATGGAGGCTGCTTCAGTGGTACTGTAAAGTAAGCTGCTGCCCCTGAGGTGTCACTGCTCAAATAGCTACTCAATGCTTGTGTAGTAACGACAGCAAAGAAGAGCCTGAGCCTACCAAAATGGACATTCTCCTCAGGGAGACTTCTGCACAGTAAGGGGACTGAAAGACACTGGTTGGTATCGTGAGAAGAGTTGAATTCTCAGACAGGATATCAATGTAAATTTTCAAGGCTCCTGCACTATAAAAACACAAAGCCTTTTGTGACCCGGAGGATTCCCCATTTGTTGTATCTTGAGCTGATGAATTAAACTGTTTCCTAAATTACGGTTCATTAGTGTTGTGCAATGGATTATAGACCACACCTTCATAAGGCATAATAAGTATGGAAGGAACAGAAACTACTCCTATTCAGAGCTGCAGTACCCAGGCTGCTTTCAGCTCTTGTGAGCAGAGGGAGGGCTCATGCTCCTTTGCTATTAGGCAAAGAATTATTTTGAAGTCACCTCAAGGAGAGCCCACATTTAGGGATGGTCTCTCTACTAGATTTCATTTCTAGCCCAAACACTTAGTTCAAACCAGAACATATCTAATATTACCTTGATTTTTTAGATAGCAAGCATTGCACACTGTCTCTGGTACCATAAGAAGCTAGCCCCCTTAGCAGAGGTAAGCTGCCAGTCACAGAGAAACAACTCATTAAAAGTCTACCTGAGAAATCCCAGTCTGTTCTGTCAGCAGCAGCACTGTGAAAAGCACCAGCTGAGAGCCAATACCCCACACGGTGTTTAGACAAACAAGCATTGATAGTCCAGACCTTTCCCTACACCTCAGCTCCATCAACAGCTCACTCAGACCTTTCCCAGCCTAACATCTCAGATTCCCTGACACCAGCAGCTATAAAAGGGCCAGGGAGAGAGCTAGCTAAATGCCCAGCTGCAACATATCTTCATTAAATAGAACCAGTGCAAAACAGAAAGTAGGTTTTCTTCCTCCTTTCCCCCATTAAATCCATACCATCACGCCATTTGATGTACTACCCTGAAGTTTATGTTGGTAAAATCTATATCTCTAACTACATTATGTCAAAAAACAAAACTATTGCAAAGAGGTGACAAAATCTCCACTACTTAAAGAGAATCTCAGTGAGTGACTGGATAGATTACTTAAGGTTAACACATTTATTGTGATGGCAGATAGGATTTACTGATGCAATTTTTTCCCCATATAAAACTTTAATCATTTCATGAGCTAATGCCTATCCTGAACAAAGACATCAAAGGAAGTCAAACAAGCCTTCTGCCCCAAAAACAAGAAGTTATGAATTAAAATTTCCAAGAAAACTGTAAGATTGTAAAATTCTTCCTATTATTTTATTCATTCAAGTTAGTCAAAGATATTAACTATGAATGAAAAATCATCTCCAAGTCCTGTAACTGAGTTTGATTTAATGTCCACCCTTATGATCAGATATAACACTAACATAAATTACTTTGCAAGTGTTTGAGAGTACAGGTTTCTCCCAAAGTTCAGAAAAAAATCCGGATACAAAAAAGTAAAAATACCATTTTCGTTACAGCAAGAAATGAGAAATGAAGACTTCTTTTTCTTTCTTCTTTTCTTCAGTAAGGGGAAAATGTTTTTCAGAGTTTTCTTGTTGTCTCTGAAAAGCTGATGCTGGCAAGCGCCTTTAGTTTCATAACTGCAAACACAAGGCATGAAATTTGATCTTTCGTCAACATGAGTTCAGTTCTTGTGGTCCAGAGCTATTTTTGACCCGGCCTTGTAATATAATAGAAACTGATTTCACTAAGGCATTTCTGGTCTGAACATTTGAAGGCAAGCCGCATGTCTGTTAGTTACCTGCAACTTGTTTATTCAGTTTAGTCTGCTGAAATTTGAAAACAGTGAAAAATATGTCTGACACTTACAAGCCTGGTAATCTATGGCATCCTGGCACTGCCTGGTGGAGAACTGTACTGCCACATTAGTGTTGATGTAGGTGGGTATGTTTACTCAATGTTGAATGGCCATAGTATCTTGGGCACTGTGCCATGATAACATAGTTACAATGAGCTGTGTGGTCTCCTACAATCAGGAGTGTTTGATCAATACTCAGTTGTGCAGTGGAGAAATAGTCATAAAACACCCATCCTGCTTCCTTCACTTGTACACATGTACACAGGCATGCACATGGACACAGACATGTCCCTCTGCAGCTTCTGTCTCTGGCAGCCTACCCATGCTCCCACAAGGTTTGCTTGCACTTCTCAGTTTATATGGCATGGAAAGCGGGGAAAGCAATGTGGAAAATAATTTATTCATTTCTTGTAATAGCTAGCTCCTCACACCCAAGGAGATTATGGATGGGGGACTTTTATCTACATGCTAGGTGTCGTGTCAGATATATTAACATGAGTTGCCAAAAGTCTGGTTACTGCTGTCTTGCAAAAAATAGTCAATATGATGTGGGAACCTGCAAAGCCTAGTGTTCCCTAGACATACTGAGCCATTAGCTGTAATACTGCAGAACACATATTGATTCCACAGTCTGTCTGAAACAGTACTCTATACAGAGAGTTACATTTTTCTATAGTTTTCCCCAGATTCTCCCTTCAGTTTTTTCATGACTTAGAGGGTGATGAGAGCCTTAGGTTTTGTATTGGGTTAGCTTCTTTTTTAATTCTCATTCTCCAAGGGAAAAGTCTTCATTCACAAATAGTAAAGCAACTTCAGCATAGCATATGTGATCAAATTAGAGGTTAATTGTCTCTATTGCCTCTGTATTTCATAGCAATTTAAAGCTGTATAAGCTGTACTATACAAAGGACAATGCTACACAACATCAGCTAGAATGCAGAGGTAGTTTACTGGGGCTCTTATGCAGCCACCAACCAACCCAGTTCCTGTCCAGTGAAACTGGAAACAAAAGCTTGGCCTGTGCTTGCCTTAAGTTGGTTTCTGTAACCTATTACAGATCAAAAATCTAGTTGCTAGGAATTTTTGTCAGAAGTATCACTTCACAGATAATACGGGGTTTTTTCAGGATGTATTCTGAATTTTAGCACTTAAACATAGTGTTGGATCTCCATGTACAAGTCCTGAGACCATGCCCTTCTTAAAGGTTTGGGTGTCTGGGTTCAGAGTCAGTGGAGAGAAACCACAACTCACAGGCAGCCCCTCTTCCCTGGTGTCTCTGCAGAGAAGCCCCATGCACTGCTGGAGAAGGGAAAACCAGATGGGGCTTTTCTCCACCCACAGGACCTGCTTTACAGCTAAAACCTTGCTGCTTAGCCTCTTTCTAATTCACTGCTCCTGCCACATTCCATCTTCACCATAGGCTCTTCTCATTCAGAACCAGACCCAAATTATAGGTGACTTCCCACCTGGGGCTGGGGTGGCCCCAGACCCCCATGCCTGCCCTGCTCCTGACTGTGGGGTGGGACAGGCTCTGCCTGCCCACAGGGAGCCCCTACTGTTCCCATTCCCTGGTCCTTGCAGTACCTGACACTCTAATGTAGACTTCTTGCCTTTTACATTACATTTTTACCATATTAAGAGGCAGTTGTAGTGGTTCGAGTAGAAAGGAATTGGTCCCCTGAGAGGGATGTGTAATGATTTTCTTTGGCCTGAGGAAGGGGAATTCATTTTTAATTGAATAATATGAGAAAAAAGTCTTACATGTGCTAATTTGTTGGATTCAAATATGTTTAGACTGGGTTACGGGGATGTTTTGACACTGGGTAATTAGGGTAATTGGAGAAGACTATTGGACTATTTTGACACTAATGATTTTGATATGGGTAAGGTCACTGTGACATTAAGATCAGGCAAGTGATATAAATGTAAAGGAACTGTGCTTGTCCACTGAGAAAAAAAAAAAAAGGCAATTTTCTATATAACACCAAAGATACCTATAAAAATATGTAAATTAAATAGATGGGGATTTTTTTTTTTTTTTTTAATAAAATGGTGGGATCATTAACAAGGAGTTAAGTCAGAGAAGCTGAAGAGTTTGCTAATTTTGTAGAATACTTTTCAGGTTAGAAAAAGTTCACAGAAGTAGAATCAGTTTATGAAACTTTTAAAACTGTATTAACTGCTGTTTAGCAGATATCCTGTTACTGATACATCACAAAACTATAACTATAGTAACCTGTAAATGCATTCATGTTACACTGCACATGAAATACTGCAGCTGCTTGAAGTTCCTTCCAATTAAAAACCCCTTCTACTAAAAAATTGTTACATTTCCTGCATTTTTGTCTTCTGCTAGCTCTTTTAGGAAACAAAACTCTTTTGCATTAATACATGTCTAGAATACAATACAGTGACCGCTTCTCCATCTCTTTAAAAACATTAGCATTATAAACACAGGATTTCAATAAAATCCACAAAGTTTACAGAAAACTTTAAAAAAGAAGAAATGTTTATTAAAGAAATGTTCTCTCAAAAAAATGCAACATTTCATAGGCAAGTTACCCTTTAAAGAACTTGCAAAAAACGCCCACATTTCTTGTTCCTTCTCTCTTTATGCTAATATCATTTTTAATCACTTGTAGCTTTGCTTACATAATTCTTATCGTGAAAGAAAACATTTAGTCATTCAGCTAATCAGATTGGCTACCAAAGATTTCACTTGCTTTGTTACTGATAACAATTGCTTTTAAATCTCACATAATGAAAAGCCATCTCTTCATAAATGAGGAAATTAGTTAAAACAAAAAACAAAACAGACCACCAAACAAACAAAAAAAAACCCCAAAACAAAACAAAAAAAAAATCAAACAGAGGAGTCAGTAAATGCATGTAAATGACTGGGGCAAGAAGGGAGCATTTCTTTAGGCTGCCAGGACCTAGATGCCTGTCTTGTATGTGATACTGATTAAAATCCTTCTTCATTTGTGCTTTTCTTTTTTGATCCTTGAAATATATATGTACCTATCTTTGAACATGTGTCACTCTTCTCTCTCTATTTTTTCAGCCCATCTTATAGCTGATATCATTTTTGGCCTTTCACAAATGCTCTTTGACTAGGTGAGGAAATCATACTTTTCCCCAACTCAGTTTCCAATGGCTCCTAATGAACTAGGCTTTATAAAGAAGATGGCAATTAAACAGCAACAACCGGGCAACTGTAACTGTGCCTCTTATGTGAGCTTGTTCCTAGACTCATCTGTCAGTCAGAAACACAGCAGTGATTTGCTAATCACTTAGGAATAAAGCAGAAATATTTGCTCAAATTTTTTTTGAACCAGCTTGTCTCCTGTAGTTCTGATAGGTGTTGTAGGCACACTGTCACCAATCTGGCCTTTATCAGAGCTTCAGGACTAGCTCCCAATCCCTAATATATATTTTCTAGGAGGAAGGGGTCTCCAGACAAATTCCTAAACAACCTATTACATACAGCGGGACTGCACTTCACCAGACAGACCAGCCATTCTCTGCAGGGTAAGGCAAGGGTCTATAATGAAGTTGAGTGCTGCTGATAAATTATCCCCAGGGTAACAAGGTACTGGGTATGTTATTTTATTAGGTGAAGAGCAGAAGAAGGATAACATCTGGACTCACAGTCCATCGGGCTAAATTTGCCAAGTGTTCAGTTCAAGCTACGGTGTATTTGAACAATACTATAACAGCTAAATGGATTCCCATGGCGCAGATCTTAATGCAATCTGGAAAATGAAACAGCAACAATACAGTGGTGTTTACCTTTGACATAAAAAGCACAATGAAGAAAAAAGTCTATCTGAGAGACAGCACATAGTCAACAGCTATTTGAGAAAGCAAAACAGTGAGCAGCAGAGATCTTTGGGCTAGAAAAGGCTTAAAACCTTGATCGGTGTGCTGCAACAATACAAGTGACCTGCACACTGAAAGACCAGCCCTTCTTTTCATAGCACCATTCACAGCTTCGGGTTAATGGACATGGGGGAGTACTGGCAATATTAACTGAAACAACAGTATTAACTTGTTTCATGCATCATACAGCTGCTAAAACAGAGGCTGCCTGTTGAAAATACAAACTCCCACATTCTGTGCTTTCATATGCAATCTGTAGGAGTTATAACACAATAAGTAAACATTTCTGGACAACATCGGAGCTTCTCAACTATGGTAGCAGCAGGTAAGATGCAAGAGCCTCACCTGATATACCGCAATCAAGCTCGGGCAGGATTTCAGGCCATGGGGGACAGCAGGACTGATTGAGAGGTATGAGCTTGGAAAACAAAGTGTATTGTGAAACCGATGCACACTGAATGGGCTTGCCCATATAATGCAGTCAGAATGAACAACAGATATCCTAGCACTCCCAGTTCTATGAGCTTTTCCTAATCATTGTGTTGATGAACCATACACATACATACACAGCCTTAGCTCTAATTTAGCAAGAGTTGTATGTGAAGATAGTCAATATGACTGATGTAATATGAATCCTTTTGAGATTGCCTTGTAGCTTGTTTACAAGAAAAGAATTTAATAAAAATGTGTCCACCTTATTTATAACCCATTTTATTTATAACCCATTTTATTTTGAAACAAACCCACAGTTTTTGAGGGGGAAAAAACAGAAAAAGAAAAAATACTGAGACACAGGCTTCTTTCTTCATACATTTTTGGCATGAGTACAGCTTCTCATTCTGTTGACTCTGATTAGTGTCTTTTCCAAGTTTTCCACTTCTATTTCACCTGATCTAGTGCTTCCACCATGTTCAGGTATCTTTCAGCCAATCTTTGGCTCCCAGAAGTCTTTGGAGCCTTCACAGAGCTTGTCATTTAAGAACAGTTGTGTCTTTAAAGAAATTCTCCCTTTGCAGCCAAGATCAAAACAATCATTTTCACCCCCAAAAAATACAAAAAATTGGACTGACAGTCTTAAAATAATAGTTTTGGGATTTAGCTCCAACTTATCAAGCTCCTATTAAGAAAGTGAGCTGTATTTGTCCCGCAGAGTGAAAGACAGGATTTTAACAAGTTTATTTCACAAATTGATGGCTATTTCAGCATAACTTAAAGTTCTTTAAGTTCTGTAATCACATGCATTTTCCAATGACATGTAAGAAGGACAAATATAATGACAGGGTTCATTCAAGAAAGTAATGGTGAAGTAGCATCTAGTAGCAGCAGAGACCAGGAAGAGGTATACTCTGTACAGTATATGCCCAGTGGTATCCTGTTGGTCAACTTCTATTTGTACGCACAAAAATTGCCAGCATGTTTCTGTTACGAACAATCTCACCACCCAGATACATACAGACTAACAGATTTTATCACATCTCCAAGGCTTCGTATGCAAACGTGCTCATTGACAGCATCAGTTTCAGGTGCTTCAATTACATCCAAACTTTCCTTCACACTCCTGCCCTATGGCATAGACTCATAGCCAAGTTTATTCTTCAAGAGCAAATAGTTTCCCTTGTTCCAGACCCAAGAGGACGGACATGTGCCCATTATAAAGACTCTGGAATATTAGAATTGCTATTATACAAACACTCTGGCACCCATGTACAACTGATCCTGCAGCCTCCTATATCCATGACACATGACATGACTGCAGATCTCCCTTTCAGCTGAGTCTCTGTCTCAGGCATTTCTGCTGTCCAAGTCACATGAGGGTGCACAAAAGCAAACTGATATTCCAGAGAGCCAAGACAGAAGCTGCAGTTGTGATAACCCTCTTAATCAGAAAGGACTGAAGCATGGTGAGGCAGAATCATTTCTGATCTCTCAAAGCAGTGTACTGGGGGGGGCAAACCATCTCATTTCCCCTCACCCATGCTACTTCACCATTTGAACTGCCTTGCAGACACCTGGCATGCATCACACCCTTTTTAATCAATGCAGGACACAGAATGTGTGCACATGACATATGCAGCCCTCAGGCCATTTCACAGTCACAGAGGAACTGATAGGAAATTAAGTACTCAGCTCCAATTATACTTTGACAACAACTTCTAAATCTCACTCCATTAAATAGTAGTTTTCTAGCAAAATGAGAAACATTAAAAAATAATCACGACGCTTTAAAAGATGTTGACCTATATTCAAGCAAGAAACATCAGGTATGAGAAAGAGAAAGCATGTAGTTCTGCCTCTCTCAGACACACACGCACACCTGCTTTGCTGTTGTTGACAGCAGATACCTGCAGGGCTCTTCCTGAGAGACATCCTGCATACCACAAAATAGCTGTAGAATATGAACTGTGACCCCCTTCAGCTTTGATAGACTTGTCATTTCTCTCAAACTTTTCTATCCATCATGCACACTCCTTCTAATGTTTAACTCAATTTTATGAAGATCCCTGGAGGGAATTTCATTGCATCTCTGACACTGCTTTAATTGCTGTCAGGTGGAAATAGTTTTTACAAGTGATTAGTCCTATTTCTAACCTCCTAATTTCATTGGACACTTCTGGTTGCTTCTTACTTGTATGAAAAGAGTGATTTCCTGACATGCTTGTAAAATGAATCTCACCTGGGAGTTTCCTCACCCTCAGGTGTGCCGAGAAGACAGGAGAGCAGTTTTAAAGGAATAATTTACTTTTGTAACAAGCAGAGATACTGTGTGAGTTTTTGATTGCTCCTGTCATAATAAGCAATTCAGGCTGTAAAAGTTCTCTCTATTCTCTTCTCATTGTTTAGGATAACAATCAAGAGAGCTACTAAAATAAAGCCAAATATTGCCTGTGGCAGTTCCTGAAGTGACATGATCTGAGATTTGAAGGGAATTGGTGTTCTTTTTGTTCTTTTCAGTCTTGAGATAACACAAATTTATCAACTAACAAATGCAGCTGCCCTGCAGCATGTCCAACACAAAAAAGTTGTTAGGTAAAAACCTAACAATTTAGAAATCTTGTCAAATGAAAACTAATATGAAACTCCTATGCATCATTCCCTGTTTTAGACATAAACACATAAACACATAAACAAAAAAAATAGCAGATAAAAGTGGCCAGATCAAATTACATAAATTTCAGGGGGAAAAAAATCTTACATTCTGGTTTTTAAGCCCAAGTGAACTTTAAGCCTTTATGGGGTCTTTGTTGGAAAACAAAAGGAAGAAAAGCTTTTAATGGAAATGTATAGAGTCTACCCCTACCTATACATATATGACTGACATGGGTAGTCTTAACATAGAAGACAGCAATCTAGGGAATTTATTGCAGCTGATGGATAACATTTTGAAGCCCCAGGAAGACTACAGGAAGATGATCTGTGCTTCTTGATAATGCTTGACACCTCTTTGAGTTTGTCAAGAGAATCTTTGGGCCAGGTTTCCCAAAGGGTTCTTGGTGCTGCAGCTATAGAAAAAGAGAGTATATTCAAGAGGTGGTGAATATAGCAGCAGGAACAGATCTCAGTTCTTTCACAGGAAGGAAGCATCTTGCATCCAGACCCACCTTATTTTCTCCTTCAAGAAAAGGTAGGGAAGGACATTGGTTAAAGAAGCTTCTAGCTCCATGCTGAGCTATGTGCAAAACTGGGAAGAGTCATCCAAACATTCCCATTATTCTTTGCAGGAAAGACCAGGCTGCATTGATTCAGGGCTCTTTTTTCTTTAGGGGAGAAAAGAGTTTTGCAGTATGAAAGGAAACACATACCACAGCCTGAGAACCCCAGCTTCAGAGCAATGATAAGATTGAAACCCTAAGCTCTCACAAGTCAGGAAATACCAAGCAGATGACACTTGGCCCTCTGCACTGTGCAGAGGCCTTTTACCAGCAGCATGACAAAGCCAGGGAACAGACAATTTTGCTAATTGCTTCCTGTGGTGTTGAATCAATTCCTTCAATTTTGTGAGTGTGTATATATGTATATATATATAAGTCAATACAGAACAGCCAGCTTGGATACTTTGTAGAGGATGCAAAGAACCAGACTGCAGCTACAACTGTCTGATGAACTCTTCGATTTGTATATCCTCCATTATTTGTGTTCGGCCTCGCCTGCAAGCAGGTGTCATTCAAGATTTACTCTTGTTTATTACTGAATTTGATAATGATGGTAGACCAAGAAGTTTAACCAGGAAGGAGGTTCTTAACCTAAACACACAAACCTAAAGAGCTTACAGTCTATACATAGACAGGGCATGCAAACACTGGGGAAGAAGATGTACTAAGTAAAGATCAACTGTATCAGGAAGGAGAATATTGGAGAAAAATCTGTGGAGGCCAGAGAGAGCCCAGTCACAACTGCAAGTCCCAAAGGACATCAGCTTCCAGGTCCCCTGGGCTTTCTCCTACCAGCAGAGTTTCAGCTAGCTCTTTTCTTTGCTTTCACCTCAATACTACATGTATTGTGAACTTGTGATCATCTCACCAGTCACTCTATCAAACCAGGAGTGCTGTCTACCGAACTTTTGTGAGTTTGTCACCAGCCACAAAGATGCATAAAGCAATCTCTGTCAGTCATTTAGTCTTGGTGTCAGATCTGGCTTTGCTACCTAGTAGGAAATACTCCAACTCTGTTATTGCCATGCATCTCTCCTGGTCTTGCATCTAATGAACTTAAACACTGATACTTCATAAGAGAAGCATTTGATACCCATTTTGCACAGGAGAAAATTGCTGCACTAATTGCAGACAAGGAGACATTCGAGCTCTGCTTTTTGCCATTTTTTCTTCAGAATGAAATAATTATCTGTGCATGAGTATTGCCTTGTGATTTTATTGCAAATTAATGGAAGTCCATCACAAAGCAATGACAGAACTTTTGCTCTGGAAGTCATTCAGCACCTCGAAAAGGGAAACTTAAACAGAAGAGCAATTTACCAAATGAATCCTTCTTTCAAAAAATCTTTCCCTTTCAGAAATGGAATTTATAGAACATTTCAAGAAGGAAACATGATGGAAAGATAAAATCTCCTGTTCAAAGTTGAGATCTGCAACTAAATCCACTTAGGCTGAAATCTATCAAAAATTTGGCATACTTGAAAACCGCCTTCCCAGGAGGACACAGCCTGAAATACAATCCCATTAAATACAGTGTGAAAAGTAAGTTGCTCACTTTGTTTTGTCTTGCTCACCAGAATCCATGTAATGAATGCTCTGAAAAGAAACAGTATGGATGCATGCAATGAAATTAACAGGCCATATCCTTTCCACAGACTGAACCCCTCCTGGCATTCCACAGCCAAGAGCAGCTCATGTTAGGCCGTATAGTCCCTCTTGTCCACACTAGCCTGCTCTGAGCTCTTACAAATGCAAATGGTTAATTAATGCCAAGGCAAGCCATGTTATTAAAGACACTTTCTTTTTACAGAACTGCATTCTACCTTTCAACAGTTTCTGTTGAGACTTTTTTCCATTTGAGATTTTTTCCCATTTGAGTGCCTATCTGATGGACAACTGAACGGCAAATGCTGAAAAATCAAGGTCCCCAGCTGTCTGCCTCCTCCCCTCCGCTCTAACGCCGCTGGGCAGGGAAATAAGGGCTTTCCCTCCCTTCAGCCCTTCCCAGGGAAGACAGGCAGACCGCGCTGCTCTTGCACTCCCTCGCGTGGTGGATCTCTGAAGTGTCGTGGAAGAAGACAGGTGATCTCCCTGCCACTGAGGATGCTGCGCAAGCGATGACACCCCTTCGTATTTGCAAGGGAATGGACAGGGGGAGAAATGGAGAATGTCTGTAGAGATCCCCCCCTCTTCCCCTCCCCGCTTTTTATTTTCCTTACAGTCTTTGATGGCCCTCTCTTCCCGTCTCAAAAAAAAACCAGCCTACACAACAGAGTTAATTTGCTAAACGAATAAACCTAACAAGTCAAAGCCTTATTTAGTTTCTTTGTTGTCAATAGTTTTTTTATTCCTGTACTCTCTTCAAGGTATCTTTGAATATGTGCTATTCTCCACTACAATGTAGCATACTTATTTCAGGACCAGGTTTCACTTATTTGATTTCATTTCTTTGGTAGAAATTTTTGCTTTAAAAACTGATGTTTTCTTCAGTGATTTTTCCGTCTAGCAAGCACATCAGATCACAGGAAGACCACTCTCTGGACAGGAGCAGCATTACACAGCACTACTGGCATAAAAAATGACCATTGGTAAACAGTGACCACAGCACTTGACAAAACAACCTTACAGTGCTTGGGTCAGCTTCACAGGCACCCGTTTGTCTCCACTAAGTGACATCAGTATGGATTCTAAAGTGAAGGAGAACTGATTAAAACACTGAGATTAAATGTATTAAGTAATTCTTCACCTACACAGACGGGCATGAGGACAAATACATTAACCAGGACAACTGAAGCAGAGACAGTTGTAAGCTGGGTTCAAAGTGTCCTCCTGCTTCTAATAGTAACTATCCTTTCAAGACCGTGAAGTTCACCTCACAGTCCCAAGTAGAATCCAGTGTGTTCAGATGCCTGAAGACAAGTGCACTGATATCAGCATGGCATGCACTTATCAGCCTCACTGAGAAAAGATTCTCACATTTTAATATCACCATCTTTCTGAGATGCTGACAATACCATATTTCCACCTTGTGTTCTCCAGACTCTAAGAGATTTACCATTAGCAGAAAGATGCCACTGTGGAGAGCAGCACCTAGCAAATAAAAAGCTTTGGGAAGAAGAATTCTCTGCTTTGCATGATCTAGATCCCAAACATATCACGTACTTTGTGCTCTGTGATACTTCAGGACATGTGGTCTTATTTAAAAGCAATTCTGTTCAAGTAAAGATGTCAACATGCTACAGTTAAAATATGGTCTGTTTAGTTATGGTTAAAACGGTCTGTGTGTCCACCAAAATGTCACCATCCCTTCCAACCCTACTTTAAATTAGTAATGACACTCAATGGCAGACTTTTGGTCAAACTAAACTCCACCACTCTTCCACTTTACTGCAGACAAAAGCAAGAGAAACATAATGAAACTGAGTAATTGCTTTCCCATCCTGACATCTACAATGCCTGCAATCTGCAAGTTGCCTCTGTACTGCAGCTTGCTGTGTGGATCATAGTGAGTCCATCCTGATTACCACTAAAATTAGTCTTTATCTGTCACTACTTCCATCTCAAAAAATGTACAGATGTCTCCTGAGCTCTTACACTGCTTACTCAGTGACAGTATCTTGCTTAATTCTGAAAAAAAAAAACAAAAAAAAAAAAACAACAACAACAAAAAAAACCCACCCACACACAAAAAAAAACCACCACACAAATCTAGCCCAAATAAAAAACTGTGAGTACTTTATGGTAGCAATTTTATCCTAAAAAATCTGTAAAATACAGCATGCATCCATGACATAAATAAAGAAAGAGCATTCCAGACCAATGGAATTTTTCTTTGTTTTCATGTAAGTACTTTTTAGGTGCTCTAGGACAGAGTAAAAGATTTATAGTATGTGTATGACAGCTAATTTGTATACAGTTTAAAAAATGAACTCCTAAAAGACAGGAAAATATATTATTACATCCTCAGAACAAATTTAAGGTAACACAAAAGAAAAGAAGATCTTTAGTCAGTGACTCAGAAGATGACAGAATAAGCAGCCTAAAGTAAAGCAAGAAAAAATGCTAGGTTTTGGATAGGTATGAGGTAAACATTCTTGAGTGAGTTTTCTATCAGCACACTGAGCAAGCCAGGGAGAGAGCTGGAAAGGATCGCCTTCAGGAAATGTTTTCTCTTTCCGTCCCAACAAGAATTCTAGGTTGCATTCTCTATTAGCCTGGATTTTCAACAGCTGACGAAACACTTAGTGGTCATTTTTAAAAGGTAATAAATTAGACAGGGGGAAAAAAACCACTGAAGGGCAGTTACTAACTCATCAAAGTGATTTCTTCTGCAAGGACTGGCTAAAACTTCCATTTGGGACACTGACACAAATGACTTCATGGGTTCTGTGGTAAAAAGTGACACTACATTAACTTTGTTGCTTGGTGACCACTGATAATTTGGTAAAGTCATATTAAGAAACCCTGTCATACTGAGCATTATTACACTGATATAAAAACCAGCCCATATGCTTTTGGGTAGCTTTCACCTCCCCATAACCAAAGTTTGTGTCCTTGTGTCCCATGAACACCACCACTACATCAACATCTGTAATTCAGACCAGTTCCCTCTGTACATGGGGTAGCTAGACAAAGACTGAAAAAGTGAAGGGGAAAAATGCAAGTATTTGTGCTATACCTTCCCTTCTCTGCTTAGTTTATTTGCTTATGGCAATATCTTACTACATCTTAAGCAGCATCCTTCTTTTTTGGCATAAACTATTCTGTGTAACATTAGCATACTGTAAAGTGGAAATTTTTCCTGAAATATTTCCTCTTTTCAGGCTCACCTCCAGTGTTGCACTGGAAATTGTTTTATCTCCCACTGTAGATAATATTAAGGCAGTGATTATCAACTAATAACCAGAAGTGGATAAAGAAATGTCAGCAGAAGCATATCCCATGAGACTACAGAGGGCCATTGAGACCAAAATGACTGGCATCACTAGGGCATTATTCACACAGTCAAAAGCTATTTTGACTTCATAAATTCTGAAGAAGGTATTCCAAATTTTCACTGTGCTATGGCTTTCAACATGAATCTATTATATCAACTCTTCAAAAATCTCCCTCACAAAACAATATTGAATCAACCAGAAAATTAAGACACACTTGAGTTTTAATTCTAAAGAAAACACAAAATGTTTGGAAATCCCTGACTCCTTTGCAAGATGTAACCTCCATTCACCCTGCAGATCGCCCAAGAACATCGGAATTTGTTCAGATAAAAAATGTCACTCCTGAACCAAACTCAGACCTTCATTTGCTGTTCAAAAATAGGTCTTTGATTCCAACTCTTTCTTACTCAGGTTTTAATTTTCAGGCGCCTCTACACTTCCTGGTCTCAGGACTGACAGGAAATGGAAGTACCAAAATACCGTGAAAATGGCTATGCCTGTGGTGAGGCTGGTCTGGCTGAAGAAATGGAAACATGATCAAAGCCCTGAGAAAGCCAGATCTTGAAAGCATCCATAGCCCAATTTCCAAACCAACAGGGTTCAGATAGGTTTTGAATCGCAGCTAAACCTTTGGAGGCTTCTCAAAATGAACCAAACCTTGAGGTTTGCCAACTGTCAAGGAATACACACAGATGTTCCTCGAGGTATTCAGTAGGCAATAAGGAGCAGATGATAGCATCAAAACCGGTCACAACATGCGTGATCTACTTCTTTTTGTTTCTTCTGTCCTGCTCTTCTCTCCCCAGTCACATTCATTTCTGCTCTCCATTTCTGGTTTTAAAATCTTACGGGTATGCGGTCAACTTGCCACCTCCATTTATGTCTTCTACATTATGAGGTGCAGCTTATGTTGGCTGCATGCACAAAATTTACTTCTGACCCCTGATCAAAAGTTTGCTGACTTTTTCAATAACAACTCCCACAGGTTTTGGTTTTGTTTCTTTAGTGAGAAATGTCTTGAGAGTTTATTGCAAGGAAGCATTGTTGAAAGTGTTTTATTTTCAGAGCTGATGTACCCTTGGTTGTACCAATGCTCATTTGCAGTAACAATGTTTTTAGGATCTGGAGCCACTTACAGTTTTATTTACGGTCTTGGTTTTTCAGTCACAATTAGAATAACTTTTCCAAATGTTTTGGTTTGCAGGCGCCATCCAAATGGGTCCTTAACTTGGAAAGCTGTGATTGTGTTTAGCTTCCCTTTACTGAACTACCTTAGTGGTCCATCTTATATTGGTGAGTGTTGTGGAAACTATCCAGTGCATTAAATGCTATTGAATACTCATGCAGCATGTGCCAAGGGAGAAAAAGAAAACAATTGTTCCCAGAAATATTCAGATTTCTATGAAAGGAACTATTAACAGGCAGAGGTGTTCATTTCAAGTAGTGATTTCAAGCAAACTTTCTTCCTTTTTAAGATCTATTGATTGTATTGAGAGAAATACATGATTCAGAAAGGCTTTGAAAGAATAAATAGTTTGTGGTATGTTAAAAGTCATCAAGATTTTAAAATAAGAAACACTTGTGTCCTATTGTTTATACAAGTACATCAACACACACAACACCGCAACTGAGATAAAAGCTGAGTTGATGGTTTCAAAAATGCAGCATAAACAGTGCCAAAGTAAGTGTGTTGGTAACTGCAGTGATCATAAACATACTTACTGGAGGAACAAAATGAGTTTTCTTCAAAGCATTGTGTTTCAAAACAAAAGTACCTATATCCTCAATATGCCCACTGCCCTAATACAATATGTCAACAAGGCTCAGCTCTCATTGGTTTCATACATCCAGAAAGAATGGGTGCATCTCACAGAGCAGGATAAAAATACAGCGTTGCAAGAAGGTTCCAATAATGTGTTACAAGAATTGCAGAGTATTACCTGGCTTTCCATAAATAAGGTAGAAGACAAAGCTACTTAAGATAGTTTCTGGAACATAAGATTAGTATTTGACACAAGGGGAGAAAAAAACAGGAGCAGCCAAATTTGCTTCAGTTCCTCCAGATCTCATAGTTTCTCATGAGACAGCTCCCAGACTACCTTTTCAGAATGAAAGCCATTGTTCTGTTGCCAATGTTTGTTCATTTGAAATAACAATAAATATAACACTAAATAATGCTCTCTTCTCACAAGCATCCCTGTGGCTCAGTTAGAAATTCATAACAGGAATATTATGTTTTCCTTCATTTTTTCTATTATTGCAATATTGTCCTGCTCAGGAGATGAGAGCCCAGGAACAACTTCAGCAGAGTAATTTTTGATGTCAAGAGGCCAAGATTGGTACAGACTCAAAGTAGCTGTGGCCTATCTCTAACCCAATGAACCCACAGAAATTCTGAAACTCTTAGACTCTCATGCATATCATGGCTCCCTAATAAAGATTCAGGTGTGCATCTGCCCACCTCTCACGTTCCTCCTGGCACACAGACAGGGAGCCAGGTGAGTTCTGGCTGTGTCCGCAGCTTGGGCAGAGAGGGACATGTTACAGCACTCACATTTACTTTAGATTTAGCCATAAAGACCAGGGTACCAGACTGTCGACTGCTGTTGCATTTCAACTACCTGTTGACTACTCTGATGCATCTGCCTGCGAGAAATTGTCATGATGGCTATTATCAAGTCTGTAGGAAACCATATGCTCATCTTTCCTTGCAAACTTGCAGTCACATAAGACTGCATTCATAAGATGGCAATCAAACATCTCTTAGAGTTGTTATTTCTATGAAAACTCTGCAGTTTCTTGCTATTGGACTTTTGCAAAGCTTCCAGCATCTGAAAATTACACATTCACCTGTACTATAGACATGAGTGTTTGTTGTGCCATTTCTGCCCTAGCAAAATGCAAAAATATTATTCCTTAGGAGATACAGCTCTTTGAACTACTGAAAGTCTTCTCTTAAAATAATACTTGATCCGCTTCTGGAGCTAGCAAGGACATAAATTTAAAACAGCCCAGACATCTGTTTAGACAGGTGAAAAACATAAAAATATAAAGACTGATACCCTCCCTCCCTGCCAAACCATCATGCAGTTTGTTGCTTAAAGCCCAGAGCTGTTCAACACCCAGGCAAGGTAAAAAACCTCTGTTTCATGTAGTTACCTACTGGAAAATGACATTCACTTTGAAGTTGCTCTTGCTAGAGGGAACTCTAATTTTATTATGATGTCACTTCTAAGGTTCATATAATGTCAGATTTACCACTGCAGTAAAGGAGACTGTGTCCTTGATATTGCCACCACCAGGAAAGATGAGTACACCCGTGACAGTGTGCTACCATCAGGGATGTGCCCTCCCTCTCTGTAGTCATCTCACAGTTTTTATGAAACTCAGGCCCACAGTGAAGCATGGTCTGTTCCCATGGCCTCTGGTTATTTATGAAAATATCAGCCTTTATTTGTTATTCTTCACACCACAAATAAAAATATCTTTTTTTGATGTGTAGAAAAGAATGACCATTCTCAGTCATCACACACTGACACAGCAGGTGAAAAAAAGGCATATATTTTCTTGGTCTTTCCACACAGCCTGGGTTTGTTGTTCCTTATAATTATGCAGCACATATTCATGAATATTTGAGAAAGGAGCATGTGGACAGGGGTTATACAGTCTGTGAACTATAAGTAAAATGACTACAGGAATAAAGAATGATTCAGTGGTATTTGTGGCTGTAATAGTACTGCTTTTTTGTTGTTTAAATAGGTTATGACAGAAATAGTAGAAATAAACCTGCCTCATTCAAAATGTAGTCTTGTGGGAAGATGTAGAACGTATGTGTGCATCTGTGTGTGTGTGTGTGTGTTGTTTTCTTCCTATGGGTGTCTGCCTATTCATTACTTGTTTTATGGAAGGATTTCTAATGTAGTCTAGTATTTGTATGGGTGAGCCATTTCTGTAAGAAGAGCACAGGCAGCTGGAAAACTAGCGTGGACTCACTACCCTTCTGACAAGGCTAGCTACGGTTACTGAAATGTTCAAGTTTAATTCAGTCTGAAAGTTTAAAGTCGTCAAAACTATTACCTTTTTGGTAACAAAGGGTGGGTAATTCCAATACGATTGGCTTTTCTGGTCATGGTTCATAAAGATGCACACTACCATAAGGTAGAGAAATGAATAATGTACACTCTGGATGGGTGAAAGAAGGAAGAGAGGGACTTCAGCAATCACTCAGATAACAGTGAAGTCAAATACATCCACATGAATCTATGACATTTAATTTTTAAAGAGTTTGCCAATATGCTCTTGGCCAGATTTTTCTTCCCTTTTGTAAGGCAGACAACCCCCACTGAAGTTAATTCAGCATTGATTTATACACATATGTTAAAAGCCTTTGACAACATATGGGTTATATATCATCTAAAGATAAAATAACAATGTCAATCATTCTTATTTTACATTTGGACAACCTAAGGCTTGGTAATGTTTCAGTTTACTTCCATGCTAATATTTAAAACTCTTTTATGTACAGAAAAAAGAATATAACATGTATTGTCATGTAAATTCTGTTAATACATTTGTGAAAGCAAACTTGAAAGTAAATTGCAATGTTTATCTGTTAAGTAGAATACCTGACAGTCTAAGGGTGCTTCAAATTAGGGTCTTAAAAAAAAAAAAGAACAAACAGGAAAATCAATTGACTTTACCTGTCCCACTCTTTCAAATGTTACACACAATAAAATTCATGGAGCAAACTCTTTGCTTTAAGGTTTTCAGTTTGCAGCTTCTAATCTACAAATCATTTAGGAGGAAAAAAACTAGACAAGGAGGCAAAATCTTTTCTGAAGAATTTCAGGTATGAACAGCTCAACCGTCCCTCATTGTCATTTCTCCTTGAGCTGTCTCTATACCACCTTATTCAAAAAGAAAAGGAAAAAAAAGTAAAACCCCAACTCTAAGTGTTTTACAGACATTTTCTGAAAGACTGAGACAAAAACAGGGTCTATTTCACTTTGCAACTGTCTGTAACTTTGGCATAATAAACTCTAAGGGCATAGCCTTCACCAAAACACTTAAAAACAGCTTGAAAGAGGTTCTTGCTGCCCGTTATGTTTACTCAAGCACTTGTTTAAAAACACATTTAAGAAAAATGTTTTTATTTCTACAGATTGCATTAATTATAGCTTTGCAAACACTGCAAACTCTACAAGAAGATTGAACTGAGCTATTAGCTGCAAACCTCAGGTCTTGGCTAGAAAAGTGGTTATGGTTTATTTAGCAAGCCTAATGAATTGGCTCACCCATCTCTACGCAGAGTTCCCTGTTTAGCATCATGGAGCCTGGAATAGCCAGAGAGGCTTGTTTCACGTCTCTTTATAATTAAAAATAAAGTAAAATCCGTCAACCCGAGGCGGTCCAAAAGCAGACCTCACTGAAGCGTTATTCCTCTTTGGGAAAACAAAGGCATTAACACGGACACTGACGCTGCAGCGAAGCACTGCGGGGACCCACACTGAACTTCCATTTGGCGGCCGCGGGCAGTTCTCCCCCGGCAGCGCCCGGCGGGGCGGCGGTGCCGGCTGCTCCCCGCGCTGCCGGGCAAGCCGCGACGGAGCTCCAACCCTTGGCTGGGCTCCGTCCCCCGCCCGAGCGGGGCTCAGCCCCCAGCCCGGCAGCCGCGGGTTGCCCCCTCGCTGCCCGGGCGGGCGCATCAGCCCGCTCAGGTGCGCCCCGGGCACCGACCCGGCGGGCGCCCAGCGGCGGGGCGGCCTTACCGTGAGGGCGGAGAGCTTCTGTGCCGGCACGGCGGGGAGCAGCTCCGGCAGCAGCAGCAGCAGCGGCACCCACATCCTGAGGCGGCGGCGGGCACGCAGCGACTGCGGGAAGCGGAGCAGGGGAACTCTCCTTGGGATGTCGCTGTCCCCCACCCCCGAACCGATGCCTGCTTTGGCTCCTGTTCAATCGCTCCGGCTGGGAGGTCCCAGCTCAGGTCCTCACTTTTCTTTTTCCCCACTCTAGTCCTTAAAATTTGGGGACGGGTATATAACTGAGAGGCGGCGGCTTCTCCCTCTCTCTGTGTCCCTCCCTCACTCCTCGGGAGTCAGCCCCCCCTCGGAGATGCTCCCCAGCTTCTCCTCTCTCGGTGCCCTCCCACTGCCGGGGAATGTGCCGGACGCCGCCGCCTCCCCTGGGGCGCCGCGCCTGCCTCCGCCTCGGGCGGGCTGCCGTCTAGCCCTGGGGGTGCCTTTTTCTCCCTTCCAGCCCCGAATCCTCTGTGGCAGGGGAAGCGGGAGGAAACGATTGGGAAGGAAGGAGGACCCACCACCGACACCGGGCGCACCCGCGGAGGCACTGCCGCGGCTAAGGCTGCTGGCGGTGTGGACCTCACCGAGCCGCTCTGCCCCTTTTCCTCTTATCCTGCCCCCTCCCCAGTCCGGCCTCCCCTTTCTCCTCCCAGACCCACAGATCCTCGACGATTAACCCTCCCCGGTGCTGCCGGGGGGACGCCGCTTGCTTTCCCTGCAGGGTTCATTGCCCCCACAATTCCTCATGCTAAATCAACATGTACAAATACGGGCAGCCCCTGGTGGTCCCGACCCCCGCCCCGGTGAGCCCCGAGCTCCTCCCGGAGCGCCTTTGCCCTGGCCCCGCCGCGCCTCCCGCCGGGCACCGCACGGGGCGGGAGCCAGAGCCATGGCATCCAAGTTCCTGGATAGGGCAAAAGCCAGGCAGCAGCTACCGTGGGGCAGCCGGACATCACTGGGGTCTGCCAGGGGCTTCGGTACGGCGGGGAGGGCGCACTGATGGCCCAGGGGTACCCTAGTCAGAAGCCGGTGGCCGCGGGGCTGCCGCTACGCGTGCAGGCAGTGTCAGGTGAAACCTTCCATCCCACAGTTCTGCGCTCCTTTCGCTCATCTCTTAGGAGCCAAATAGAGGTATGTTAATATATCCTTACGGTGAAGGATCTCGTCTCCCTGGCTGCCCGAAAGAAACCCTTCTACTGCAATTCTATAGCTGGAGTCCCCCGCTCCTCCCCAGGGAACCGCAACTCATTGCCAGACTGCAGAGATCCCCACGGGTAAGTGGCAGTATCAGAGACTCTGAAGCTATCGGGGCTTGCTTTATTCTCCGTGTATACGTCTTTGTGTGAGAGGACCCTGGCACGAAAGGGCTTTAGGAAGGCTGCAAAGTAGCATGCTCCCAGCACACAAGTGGCAATTTCCTCAAGCATTCAGATCTGACGTCCCTCATGATCCTTGAGGGTCCCTTCCAACTCAGCATATTCTGTGATTCTGTGATTCTAATGGTCACACGTGGCTCAGCCAGGACTCAGGACAGAACATGCTCTCTGGGGAACTAGCTGCATGCATGGTGAACCAAGGTGAAGAGAAGTATTGATTGCAGCCAGAGTTGAGTGCCCTACTTGAGACACCTACTGCTGACTTTTCCAGGTTCTACAATGTTCAGTGCATGCAGCGAACAGACTAGTTGCAGTACCTCCACGTCTCAGTGAGTGCTCACACTCACAAGAATTTGAAAAACCCCTTTTCAAAAGGTTTTGTTCTATATGATGCAATTATCAAAGAAGTATTCGGACACATCTGTGTGTGCATGACCTGTAATATCTTCAGGGCTTTTTAAATAGGAAAAAGAAAATAAAGCTATCATATGGTACTGACCAGGTCAGAGCATATTTGAGGCCCTTCAAGTGCACCAGACCTCTATCAGTCTCAAACTAGCAGCATCTCACACTGAGATAGCAGATTGCCCATTGCTGTAACAGGCAGTGCAGTACATTTTGCCAGCCTGGTTCTTCAGAGACCTTTCCTCTCAGCTGGTTGAAACTTGTCAATATTGACATCTCTGTCAGAGGCAGAAGGAGCTTTTTTTCTTGCGACCATGACTCAGCCTCTTTCCTACCTCAAAGTTATTCACCATATGTAGAGAGTGTTGTTTCCCCCATCAAGTCTCTCATTAGCATTGCCTTGTCAGTGCAGTCAGTTTCAGCTCCCTATAATCATCTTTCTAGTCCTCTTCTGTCTCCTCCAGTCCATCCCAGCTTGTTTCCCAGTTCAGGTCTGGTCCCCTTCATCAGAAGCCGATACCCGCTCTCCCTTCTGCCATGGTCTTAGTAGCTTGCTGGCTGCTCAGACCCTTCGTCTTCAGCTCAGTGTCCTCCTGTGCACTGCTGGAATGCAGCTGGGCAAATGCAGTTCATGGTCAACAGTCCCTCTGTACTTGGTTTATCTGTTATGACCTTCTTAATGACACAGCAGTTTGAATTTGACATTTTAGGAAAAAATCCATGCTCAGAATTGATGAGAAATACATCTAATAAAAACAAGCTGCAGGTTTTTGGGGGTTTATAACTTACTTGAATTTGGGTGGATTTCCACAGAGTTGGCAATAGCCAAAAAGCCAAAATTTTGCAAAAAGGCAAGTCTAGAGTCTAGAAACTGTTGCCATTATGGTTTTAAAAATAACTATTATTTTCTCTACTTTAATTTTCCTCGCTTTTTTTTTCTCAAAAGAAATTTTAAAATGCCACTTAAAATTTGTTCTTTCTTTGCCTCCCATCCCAGAAGATAATTCATCCTAAAGTAGGTTATTTTTAGAGGAAAATGGGAGACACGTTCTGAGTCATGCATTGTGGTCAGTTATGACCTACCTTGCATCTCACACCAGGACCATGTCCAGACTTGATGTGTGCTACATTTCGCCTTGTACACAAATTTCCTGAGGTCCTACACTTCTACTCTTGTAATGAGGTCCATGTATTTGTCTCTTCATGTGAGTCTTTTAGAGTTGTTGAGGAAAGCAACTCATACCTTAGATGAGGGAGTCTCGTGAAGCAATCCTATATAATTTAGCAGCAGTGGATCCAAACACACAGGAAATACTCAGCAGAATTTACTAGAGTGTGAATGCTTTGTTTTCATGCTTTTAAGTGTGTTAGAGAAAGCAAAAATTGTCTCTCTGCTGTAGAATTTTGCAGACTGCTTTGGAATCCTGTGGATGGTTGACCATCCTGCTTTAAATTCAACAGGATTGTTCCATTAAGGATCTTGGGAATTCTAACTGTGAGAAAGGAAGACTTATCTGTCTCTTGACTCTTAAGGCTATAGAAAATATATCCTTTTAGGTTTCAATATAGTACTGTAACAACAGGGATGGACTGCTAGATCCAAGTCAAGTTACTTGGTGGGGGTATGTAAGCATTCAGGAGTCTGTTTCTCATAGCAGGATCAGGTGTTGTTTGGTAAAGGATAATGCAATTCTTTAATTGAGATTCTTTTTCCCCTATGACTTTCTGGTACCCTCCTTCAAGGAATTACCAAGCAGATTGTCTTCTCTCACCTGCTTTTCAAGTTTGTGACTTCTCAATAAGCAAATGCATTCTGCAGCTTCACTTAAGGTGTACCAAACACTTGATGAATCTTTAAAGTTTGGAAAAATAATGGGAAATAATATTAAAACTCAAGCAAGTAGTTCTTGTAATACTTAGGGAAAACACAGGCACTTACAGACATGCAAACAAGTACAGAACAGTTATTTCTATGTTGTGTGTCTAGGACCTACCTTTCTCTTCTAGTTTTCTATATTATTGAGCATAAAATCCCAGTCAGTGACAGAGACTACACCTGTAGTAAATAATAAAAAAATAGTAGTAATTAATTTGTTTTCCTTGCAAAGCATTACTACTTAGCTTCTTTTAAACAAAGATACTAAATCAAACCCAACTGACATCGACAGCAAGTCTTCCATGTCTTTAAAATGAACATGAATTAAAAGCTCAGGAATAGAAACCTGAGAAGCTCCAGCCCTGCTGTACTTGTGGTATCATTGAGCTGTATTCATGGGTTTTCATTCTTGATATGGGTGATATCCCATATATACCATATGTTTAGTTTAAAGGAACAATAAAATTCTCTGCTGCTTTACTTTGTGTTTGCTGTGAGGAGTAGAGAAAATGGACTCCAAGAGATAAGTAGGAGTTTGTGGGACTTCTTAAAAAAGTGAGAAATTGCTCAATAACTTAATTAATTTTTTTAAGCAGAAAATGGTCTTTGTAAATCTCTTTAAGTTTTAACACAGCTATGAGCAAGCAGCTGATGATAGAGCCATGTTCTGTGCCACATGGAACTTGGAGTGAAATTTTTAAATGTATATGGGAACCAGGGGCTGAAATCTGGGGGTTTTGTTGTTTTTTTGAGACAATACAGGTGAGCCAAACCCTCATCCCAAAACACCAAGGCCCACAGATTATTTGATCATTTAAAATAAAGTCATCAAACCAACCTTTTAGAGAGGGGACAAACTGTAGAAGTCAAAACTGCAGAGGAACAGACTAGTGTGTGTCTCTTTGTCCTTGGGAAAACAGACAGCTTTGAAAAGTGTCACACTTCACTGTGAAAAGTGTCACACTGTGGATCACCACAGCTCTGTGGCCAGAGGTGCTTCTCTTTCGCTCAGTGTAGAGTCTGGGATGGTGTGGGTGGGATCAGGACCAAACCCTGAAAAACCATCTGGCTGCTGAGTTAAAGGAGCACCTGGGTTGGCAAGAAGGATGTCAACACCAACAGAGGCAAGAAAGAAAAAGAGAAAAAAGTAGCCTTTTGGAAATGTTACTGACAAACCCAATCTGCTACTTGATTGTCTGGAAACAGCCATGGGATTCTGTAGGATTCTTGGAGCAGAAATTCTGCAGGATTCTTGGAAATGAACAATAGTAGAGAATGTCAGCTGGAGGAGCTGTGTCTGGGGAGGGGTTAAATCATCCCCTAGATTTGCATCCAAATTTGCACCAACCATGAAAATCATATAGGAGAAGAGCTACTTCATGAAGTGAAATACTGTCTGTAAAATGCTTTTCTGAGAGCCAGTGGAGTAGCTGACATAGGTGACATAGGATGCAGTAGAAAATAAGAACACAAAATAATACCAGAAGGTCTAAGTCATAAAATAGCTTCTAAATCATTGGGTACAGAAGTAGGATGTGTTTATCTCATTATTATTATTATTCCCTTTCCCTGGACAAATATATTTTGCTATCACTACCTGTTTGTTATATGGCTTATCATCTTTTGGAGGCATGTTTTTATGTATGCAAACAAAAAAAGGAGCAAGCAGTTTTATTGTGAAAATGTAGGACATCTTCTTACTGTGAAGATCCTGAGTAACTCAGAGCTGTGCTACTTCAGCATCCCATATGCACTGCTTCTCAGAAGAATAGGAAGAGGTCCTATTCTCCTAATCCTAAAATGTTACATGGAAATGTTTTCACAGGAAAAGTGTGGCATTTTACCAGTGGAAATTTCATGCAGTCCCTAAATGTGGAATACAATACTAGATAAAAAGTGAATGAATATTTTTTTATTTCAAGTCCCCAGCATTGATATTTTTGTTGTGTACTAGCTTGCTACTTCAGATTTGTAAGCCTTTTGTAACCCAAAACCCATTACATTCTCATTTCACTTCCTCAGACCTATGTAAAGAGAGCTCTGTGGTCCCAAGCCAGCCATCTGAGGGCACGAGGTGTTTGCATAGCCTTCACCACACCGAGCAATATCAGCCCAAATGCAAAGGCCAAAATGGGCCAGAGGCACACCATCACCAGTGGTAGAGATCGACCCAGGACAGGATGGAGGCAAAGCTGCCTGAGCATGCAGGGCAGCCATCCTTGTCCTTTCCCACATCATTCCTGCCTCCTACATAAACAAAGTACCTCCATCTCTAGGGCTGTTACTGTGGTGCATTGCAATGACATTAATACCTTCTAAGAAATGAGGAAGTAGAAGGCAAAAAGGCATAGCCTAGTTGTTTCTTATCCCTTCCCTTCCCTCCTACCCTCTCCTTATAATGGGCACATGGGGGAAAAAAAGCACCTTTTCTCCTTTCTGCCCTTAATGGCTGTCCAAGGAAAGCCGGAACAAATCTTCTGTTCTAGGTGGGAAAACATAACTCATGACCACAAACAACAGTCCCATCTGCAGAGGTGAAATACTGGAAATATAAGCAGGAGGGTGGGAAGGACCTCACATTTGGCAGAAAGCAGGAACAGCTACCCAACAGGCCTTAGGGACGGTGCAAGTCCGCAGCAGATTTGCACAGTCAGTTTTTGAGTGCTCCTGAGGGTATGCAGAGGAGCAGACATTTCTGGTGGGAAAGTGGCAATATCAGCAAGTTGTGCAAAAATTGCTGTGCTTGACTTGGCCAAATTCTGCTTTGCAATGGGTAGAAATGGCCTTTAGTCTATTGATAGTCATCTTCTCTTACCAAGCTCCTTTCAGAAAGAGTAAAAAATTGACAAATAATGCAAGAAGCTTAGTTAAACCTTAAAGAAAGGGAAAAAAAAAAAAAACCTCATTTTGGGAAAATGTCCATTTCTCTTCATGTTTTTGATTTCCATTAACTGTTTTTGCCCAGTTGGTAAGTACAGGTACATTCTCATAGTCATGGTGACAGCAGTAAAACAGTAGGTTAACATGGCAAAAGACATGACTACCTCTGAGCTTTTAATCAATTCTTTCCTTCAGGCTTTATTCAGTATTTCAGAAGCTGGGATTTTCACAGGCTTCCCATTGCCTTACCAGAAGCCACTAGTTGCACCTCCTGCCATCAGTTTGTTTGTTTTTCCTTATGCTGACTACTCAACTAATTAACAACCATACATTTTGGAGAACATGTTGGTAAGTGCCAAGCTTTCTTCAAAACCCTTAGAAAATCCTGTAGAGTAATGTCAAGAACTCATTTGGGCGTGTGTTGCTTTACCACTTTAGAGAAAAGACAATATTATTTTTTTGTTTTAAAGTGAGGCAAAAAGCAGCAAGTTTTATGGGTTTTGGCAGGCTGGTCTTTGTTGCTAGCATTTCCCCTTAGGCTGAGTTAGTGGTAAGCTGCTGGCTCTGCAAGTCTCTGGGGCACACCGAGCTAAAGTGTAAAGAGTGTGGCTAAGAGGCAAATTTATAGCAAGAATTAAGTGGAAAGACATCATGAACAATTAAATAAGGACCTGTCTGCTTAGACAAACAACCTACCAAGGTTTTTTCAGTGTAGGGCTGATGTTAGAGAAAAAGTTCATTTCTTAGAGCTGAAGAAAACCTTTCTTTCTCTTTGTGGTTTTAAGTCTCTGACAGGCTCCATAAACATTAATCCATAAGGTGTTTAAACTTTTGTGTCTCAGCAAAGATTTGTGCAGGTTCTGTGGCTTATATTTATTTCTATGGAGTGACTATGGCATGAGAAAAAAAATTCTTGCTTTTGAAGTGTAAACACTGGCCTATGTGAGAGACAGAGACAGGAATTTTACTAAATATTTAGTAAATGCTTGGTTTCCACTGGAAGAGCAAAGTATTTTGCATTGGAAAAGATACAGAAAAAAAGTAGGGGAAGAAAATCCAGTAGTTTCATAACTATTTTTCTAAGAAAGAATGTGAAATTGTATCTGTAACTGGCACCTTATAACCCTTAGGTCATATGGCCTTTCTTGAGATCACAACAAGAGTGGATCAGAAGTTCTTCATTGAAGCACAAGGTGAATGTGCTTGTGTCAGTACACATGAACTTTTAAAAAGCTGTACTTTTAAAAGGGGCACATCAGTCA
Source organism: Myiozetetes cayanensis (assembly GCF_022539395.1). NCBI lineage: Eukaryota > Metazoa > Chordata > Aves > Passeriformes > Tyrannidae > Myiozetetes > Myiozetetes cayanensis. The sequence continues at coordinate 43,146,078 of NW_026087411.1, forward strand.
CAACAATATCCTTGTCAGGAAAGATTCCTTGGGCCTCCAGCAAGCACTTCAGCTGAAAACCAGAGAACTCTGCCCCTAAGGCCAGCCAAAACACTGTTGCTTGAGATGTCCAGAGATGCAGGACACCCCTCTTGGAGCTCCTGTGTTGCCTGAATGACACCCATGTCTCCCACCTCCCATCCTAACTGCAAGCTGTTCTGGAGCAGCTCTCACAGAGGAGCACAGAGGGACAGTAGGATCTTTTGGCAGTCAGCAGGACCAGGGCTGGGGAGATGTTTCACGAGGAGAGGGATTAAGATTTGATGTAGCTGATTTGAGCAGAGCCAGGATGCACGCCTTTGTCTCTCGTGTGCCAGGTGAGCAACCCAAGAAGCTGGCTAACGTAGAGTCCCTGCTTGGTTTCTCAGGAGAAGTTTTTTCTGGTATTCTGTCTCAGAAAAAAAAAAAACCAAAAAAAAAAAAAAACGCCTTGCAGCTCTACTGGTGAAAACTGCTGGGGTTGCCAGAATGTGTTATTTCATCCTTGGAACCAGTGCACTGTCAGGAGTTGCACCACCCCTCCGGGGTTTATTGATATAAAAATTCCAGCACAGCTATACTTGCAAGCTCCTTCTAGTGTACACTATGTCTGTGAAAAAGAGTATTTGAGAACTTTTGGCATTAACAGAGTATTTTTTTTTAGCACATTTTTTACAGAAATGTGGGATAAACAGTAAAAATAAGTTAGTCTAACAAATTCAGTGCCTAAGCAAATATTATAGGGTGCTTTGTTAGACTGGGGCTGACATTGAAGTTAGGGAAGAAAAACAAACAACAGTGTTACTTTTCTTTGAGATTTGTCTATGGTCAGTCCTTTTAGATACAACTAAAATCTAAATATCGTCTCAAAAAACAAAAACAAAAACAAAAACCTAGCCATGTACTGCCCTTAATTCCTGTAAATCATATTGACATGATTTACATTCCTCTGGTGTAACTGAGAGCAGAATTTGGCCAAGAAGTATTGGTACTGCTCTTTTGCCCACAGGTTTTACGTATTTTATGTGGAGAGGTCTAGCTTAATATCAGATAGCTCATCATCTGCTACCTTGGCAGTCAGGACAGATCTCCAAGGCCAGACCTAGTATGGCTGATACAACAAATCAGAGGGAAAATGTACAGGGATAATCTGAAGAGTGCAACAGAGGGCAGGTCTGGCTTTCCAGGTCTTGCAATGACGGGTCTTGACTATATAGATGTCCCCTGATAGCATGGTCAATTTGCCTTCAGTCTGAGAAAATAACTTTGCCCCGTGGTTTGGTACATCAGTGCCTAATCCACACCATTAAGATGGGTCCAGACAGCAAACTTGTGTCCAGAAAAATATATCCTGTCCTTGAGACATTGTTTGTTCCCCAGGCATCATGAAAATTTTCCTGTTTCCCTCCTTACACAGCTCTGAGGTATTTCTTTTTCTCGACTGTGCCACCTTCTGATTGGGAGGCAAGACTTGGCTTTTCCGTCCAAGATGCTTCGCTGCTGCAGGTGCCATTACAAATATTTTATTTGTTCATTTCCATAAAACTGAAAGAATCTGAGGTAGAGCTGAACACTGCTTTGCAAATACTCTGGAAGTTATGTCCAGCTTGGCACTGAGCTTAGTCAACCCAGTTTGCAGGAGAGCAGAAAGTCCTTTTCTCTCTCAAAGATGAAATCTGAATGTCTGCCAGCTCCCTGTAATTACAAGCCCCAAAGAGTGTCTACTCTGGTGTAACTAGAGCTCTATGGGTTTTGTCATTTCATGTATCAATTACCACTTAGTGCTACATCACCAGGCCAAGTTGGGAATTTCCTTTGTGGGGAGACCTCTTTTATTAATAAAATACGAACCATATTCGTTCTCCAACATCAATCTCAGCTGGCTACTTTCTTTTTGTTCCCTCATGTAGAGCTTCAGTCAAATGCTCCTGGGGAGTATCCCTTCTCTCTTGCTTGTCTCTTTGCCCACATTTAATTCTGCATCAGTATACACAGTCATCTTTTTTTTCTCTGTGATAATTATTCCCACTCCAAAACAATGCATACACTTTCTGAACAGACTGTTAGAGTCACTATGGGTTGAGGCAAGGTTCAGGCTCCTGGTATTTGCCATGCCTGCCCATGACTACCAGTACCTGAAAGTCACACCTCACCGTACAGTCACACCCATTGCATGTGGCAGTGAGATTGCAGGAAGCTCCCAACTGCTGACCAGCTGGAGTCAAGAGTTAGGAGAAATATCACTGACTACAGGCTGAACCTGAGTCAGATTTTTTCAAAATCTGCTGTTAAACACTCAGATGACTTGCCAGTGCTGAATGTTGTCCTGTCTGCACCTGGTTCTGCACCATACAGCAGGTAGCAATCAAAGCAGATTTATATTGACGTATATGTACAGGTTGTGTCTGAAAATTGATTCACCAGGTATGATGGGGAACTCTGGTTTTCATGAGCCCTTATGAAAGAGTCCTCAGAGGCTTGTGTAATGCAGGTAATTACTACCCTTCATGTATTCACCTTTCTCCATTCCTGTCTCTATCAGGTATGGATCCACTGCTGGAAGACAAGTCTTCTCCTGCCTGTGACTGAAATGTTATCATAGGAGATTAAGAGAGAGGAAGATTATGAAGAACATTTTGTCAAGCATCTTCTTGTCTCCAGGAGGAATCTCTGGGAGGGTTCTGCCCCACTAGGGGCTTACATTGGAGAAGTGACTGCTGCAGACAGGGGGAATTTGCTTTAATTTTTTACTTTGTTGGTAGAAATACTGTGGAATAAAGAATTCCTGGAAGGTAAAGGAGAAAGCAATACAGCACCTGTTACAAAACCATCTGACTGCCAATGTTCTTATGCCCATAGGTACATTTACTTAGCTCCATTTCTCTAACTTCTCTTCCAAGATGAAGCTAAAGGTAAGAAAAGTGAAAAAATAAACCAACAAAGTAAAAGGAGACATGACAGCGAGCAGACACTCTTTCCCCAAATAAGTGACTGATTTTGTTCAGTAATCAGCAGCCTCTGCCTCTGGCCTCAATTCTGCAGCTGAAACACCCATGTCTGGTGATCTGTGAGCTCCAGCCACAGCTTTCCATACGTACACCACAGGTCTCACCTCTCCAGTGTTCTTAGTGGCAGGTGATGCAGTCAATCTCGCACCACAGCTCTTCTGTGCCTCTGTTTGAGCCTTTCTCCAGTACCTGGGTAGTGACATTCACAGGCTTGGCCTGGAGTTATCCAGTGGAAAACAGAGAGATTGAAAGGGCCGAGAAATACAGAAATATTATATAAATCTTGTTTTCCTATGAGTAACTTGAAAAATTGTATTCAAATAAACCAAAAGCATGCAGAAACAGCCTTCATGTCTTTGACACTTGATAGTTAGAAACCTCTGTGTGCAATGATTTACAGTTTATTGCCAACCACACTGTCATTGAAACTTGAAATTATTTTACACCAGAAGGTTTTTGCAGATTTTGAAAACATTTGGCTTTGGTCTGATGGGACTTCTGAATCTTTTGTAGTGTTGCTGGTTTGCTTTTTGTTCTTTGCTTTAGAATTGCAAGCTCCATCCCTTCCATTAACCTTCCTCAACACTTGTTCTCATCATTTCTGAAAATATGGATATTATTTTCCATTCTTATAAAGATTTATTTTTTTTAATGAACCCTAATCAGAAAGTATTTCTCTGACCTGTGGGGAGTCAGCCTAGGTGCGTATTGGAGCCTGAGATACCCTTCTAATTTTGAACAGTTGAAACTTAGAAGGAAAGTGCAACTAAAGTTTCAGTTGGTTTGGGTTTTGAAGCAATCACAGACAAGCTCAAAAACCTAGTAAGGCAATTCCTTCTTTTGACTATTTGAAGAAGGTAAACATTTAATTACCTTGTTCACTCATAGCTTCAGTGTCTATCCATGAGATTACCTATGTGAATTTATCCCAAAAAAGAAAAGCTTCAGAAAACTTACATGGACATCTAAGACTATAGCAGGAAATAGAGCTGTAATCTTGTGTATTACCTTATTAGGATTGTGCATAATAATTTTTACTATGAAAACAGAAATAATTTTAAAGGTTGAAGAGAGAGCAAATATAGCATGAAAAAAGCTTGCTTTCAGGAAAAGTTGATCACCACTAGTTTCATCACTGGAATAACTATTTTCTTGTTACTACTGTAACATAGAAAACTGTTTTACTTCTTAAAGTATTTGTAGTTCAGTCAGTCTCTCATGATAATCGATGACAAAGCTTCTGCTGATAAGAACTAGCAAGAATAACAGTTATTCTTAGAAGCACAAACATACATTTTCTTTAAAATATATCTCATTTTCAGTGATAAAACTAAGAAACACGACTGTTTTAAAATTACATTTTTTATTGTTCGTCTCAGACCCGGAATCCCCCAGGAAATTTCAGTGGAGTCGAAAAATTCACAGCAAAATGTTTGATTTGGTCAAAAAGCCTCTTCAAGATTAGATTAAACTATTTCAAGCAGTTTTACTGTAGACTCTAAATTCTGTCTTTAATCCAATAAAAACTCATTTAATGAAAGCCATCTGCAAGTTGTATCATTGTTACTCCTCACCCCATTCCTATTGCTGCTTGAAGCTTCTTTGTATTGGCAGTTACTATGAGTGGCCATCGGTTTCCAGCAGAAGCCTAGTAGTTCAAGCATCAGTCCAGCCAATTAGGGCTTTCTGCTTCTTACTGCCTCTCATATTGGCTCCTGCTACATGTCTGAGCCAGTCACGATCACTGTGCAGCTCATTTTGCCCATCTGATAAGAGGATACTGTATTTGCCTGCCAGGTGTGTTGTAGGGACAGTACTAACTGTTTGCAAAGAGCTACTGTGGTACTTGAATTGAAGTCCTGCAGAAGGGCAAAATTTCACAATGGAGTTGCAGCAACAGAGACTCATATAACCACACTTTATGTTTCTCCAGTCTAAAAGGTTCTACTCAGGCTTCAGTGAAATGAAATGATGGCTAAACTAATTTATCTCAAAGTCTTTGTTTCCACCCCTGTGCAACATCGCATAGTACACTTACTTGTGCTAGGATCTGTTGCTGGGACCACATTGTCCTTATCAGTATATAGGAAGAAATTCTATATTAGGAAGAAATTCTTTACAGAGAGGGTAATCAGGCATTAGAATGGGCTGCCCAGGGAGGTGGTGGATTCTCCATCCCTGGAGGTATTTAAGAAGAGACTGGATGTGGCACTTAGTGCCATAGTCTAGTAACTGTGGTGGTAGTGGATCAAGGGTTGGACTTGATGATTCCAACCCATCTGATTCTATGATATTGACCTGAATGAGAAACTATGTTGAAGGGAGACTTATTTTTAACTAGATAAGTTTCCTGATCTGCTTTCAACATCTTCCAGGAAAATTCAGAGTGGAACAGCTGGCAGAGCAGTGAAATGCAGCACATGGGCAGGGACAAGCAGGTGAAATGGGCAGAAGTTCTTAAACTGAGTTCACCAGCAAACACCTCCACTGAAGTGCACCTCAGAGAGGCCCTCCCTCCGTGCTCAGTGTTCCACAGTAGTTACTCCCAGCACAATAATAAAATGTCACATTGCAAAATATGCGGGAAAGATGGGACAAAGGAGTCAGAGTGATTCCCACTGTGAAGCTGGGAACCTAGAAGCACTAGAAGTAATCACTCACCAAAAGTAGATTGGACAGCAGTAAGAGCAAATCCGAATGCAAGTGTCCTTCACCTCGATTAGAAAGGCCATTTTTCGTCCCCTGCTGCAATACACATTTTAGATATCTATCCAAATATTTCACTCTTTTTGCATCTAAAACACAGCTTTCACTCCATTCTAATTGAAATTTCCCATGAGTTAAGTGCTGCAGGTACCCTGGAGAAAACTGGCTTACTAAGATTGGTGAGGATGGGCAGTTTGATTGAAAAATAATTTCTTTTTGAGTGCACTTAAACTCTCACAGTGAAAAGAAGGAGTCTTTGAAATACTTATCTCCATATATGTTGTCATTATTAGAGAATACTCACATTAAAAAAAAAATCTATAAGAACAGTTGAGAACACAGTAAGCATGTCATTACTGTGTCAGTCTTGTGAAGGGAGCTTCAGATGTGTCCCTGAGGGACTCTCTGGAAGAGTGAGGATCTGGCCTGTGTGCCTTTTTAAAGATACTGCTACAAACTTTTAGAAATACTTTTTCATGGTGTTGGATATCTTATTAAACAAATCTTTGATTTTCTGTATTTCAATTTTTCTGAAATTTACTTTTGAATATTTATTTTTTTAAAATTTTCTTTAAATTCAGGTAGATCTCCACATATCTGAAGAGGTGACTTCTGGGGTCATGGATGTGTATTTTAGTGCTTATGCATAGTTGTCTACCTCTCAACAGCATTTTTCAAGAGTCTTTTAAACAGAGAAGGGCTCATATGGCAGTAGCATAAGACAATTCTCTTTTGCCTTATACCATCCCTCAAGTGAAAAGAAAAAAAAATAAAAATCAAAGAAACAAATGTGAAATTCTTCATTCTCACTACAATATGCTGTTGTCAAGGTGTAATCCTCTTGGGGAAGGGGAGTGCCTTCCCCTGACACAAAATGACAGCTTTAATTATCCCATACATTCATGACTTGTTTTGGAAACTTATTTTGACACATGCAGAGGCAGAAATTGGAATAGCTTAAGGGAGAAAGGAAACCTGTCACAGATGTGAGTGGCAGAGCAAGAACAAAAGACTGTGAATTTCCTCTTTGCCACCACAGGTCTCTGGGTTGCCATCTTTTTTCATAGCAAACTGGGGAAGAAAAAATTCCTGAAAGGGAAGCTTTGTCTAATCAAGTGTGATAACATCTGACAAACTGTACAGATCTTCCCCTTGCCCTTCCCCTCTCTTTTGTAAAGGTTGGGGCTAGGCTAACGACAGAGTAGCAGGTCATTGACCTATTAGCCTCTGCGATCATTTTACCCCAGGCCCTGAATGATGCCTGCAGACAGGTCCATTGGGAAAGAGAGGCAATAAGGTCACCACCTCCACATTTCCTTTTCACCACTATCTCTGCAGCAGCTTCTCTGGGCTTGACTTCTCCATGAGTAATTGATGTGTTGAAAGTTAAGCATGTGCTTAAGTGCTTTGCTGGAGTGGGGCCAGCATGTGCAGCACCTGGAAAGGTCTAGTCTCGGGCAAAGGAGGGGCTGGCTCAGAGCAGCTGCCTGTGTCTCCCCATGAAGCTGCTGAGAAGCTGGGCTTGAAAACCACCATTTACCTTGGGCTTCTTGCTGGTAGCGCTGTCCAAGGGGCTGTATGCTACCCATGCAGAATCTGCACAAATCTAAACTCCTTTAAAATATAACATGATAGATGATTTTCTCTATGATACCTTAGAGAAATGAGACATTTGTCATGATCTTCATATCTCTGGTTGCATCTCACCACTCCTCCTGCCCTGTCTCCTTTGAATCCATTGGTCAAATCGATGGAGTAAAAGCAATCACTGAAAAAAATAAGATCTTCCAAATGTCATTAAAGTAGATGGCCAGATATATATGCTCAGATGGAGAAAGAGCCAAGGGATCCTCCAACTGCTGAAATACTGAAATCATCTTCAATGATATGACATGTTCTTGGGAAGTCAGCCAGTCTTAGTGCTTCCAGAACAACTTCTAGGTACTGTGTGTCTTTAATTAGAGTGCATTATATATTGACTTGACTCTTAAAGCTGGGACTCTTGAGGGGAAAAAAACTAAGAAAAAGATAATTCTTTGATTACCCAGGGCTCCCAACAAAGCTGAAAGGAACCACTAGTATTAATAATCAAAGCAAAACAAGGAGGGGGGTAAGTATATAAATTCTTCCTGTTTGACAACTACTCAACTCACCAATATTCTGCAGGCAGTTCTTTGCATAGCGCTAATTGAACAGCTTTTCTGAATTTGAGTAAGGATTGTATATACATTTTGTGTTAAAGAAACAAACCAACTAAAAGATTTAACATACCCTAAGCATTTCATTCAAGTGCTCTTCTAGGAGGCTGAAAAACACAAAGAAGAGTAACAGAAAGATTGAAGTTACTTTCACACTGAACTGATCTTGAAAATAGCTTCACTAATCTTTTAAATATGGAAATTTCTATGTAATACAAATTCCTTGATGCTGCAGAAAAGAAAAAAAAAAGAAAAAAAGAAAAGTGTTTTAAACCTCTTAGAACAGATCAAATGCAAACTCAATGTTACTTGACGAATTGATAGTCAAGTACTTATGTTGTTCTCATATCTTTCTTGCTAGAGAGAAGATACTCAGCATGCTTTTGTGAACCTCATAGCTACTTAGGCTTCCGTGGAAGTACAGAAACTTTTAATAGTGGAAATGGTAAACAAAATGTCTCAAAGAAGCTTTGGCAATTTCGAGAGTTGGAGTACTGAGAGTCGATGCCTCTACTGTCTCACATGGAGACAGCTACAATGCAGGACATTGCAACATTACAGTGACCCTTCCAATTACAGACATCAGCAGCATCACTGTATTTAGATACATTTCTGTGAAAGGCCAAGTGCAAGGCTCCAAAGTCCCTGGAAGGCTCCAGGTGTTCCTGGAGACAGCAAGTGCAGTCCAAGAGCCAGTACTGTCTTTAGCAACATCTGCGTAACATTATCTGTACCAAACAATGGGGATTCATTCAACCACTTGGTCTGTGAAGCAAAAAGCAAGGGCAGAAAGCTTGTTTTCTAAGGTTTGCTGAACACAACACATGCTTGAAATAAACTGTGGCCTGTAGCTGGTGGTATTGCTTTTAATTGCGGATGTCCTGAAATGAGCAACTACTTCTCTTCCTCTTGAAAGGAAGGGCAAAATGGAAGTAAACATAATAAGGTTTTCTTTTAATGTTACTTTTGTATTCCTACTATATAGATAAGCCAGGCTTGTGCTTTGATTTCATGACTAGGAGTCAAGGGAGACAGAGTTCTAAGGTAGATAAGGGCTTGGTCCAAAGTTCACTGAAGTCAATGGTAATGTTTCCACTGCTCGTAGTGAATTTCAGATCAGGTTGCAGAGCTGTAAAGAAGATTAACTTGAAGATGAAATATGAAAATTCACATGAAGTAACTAAGCACAAAAGGAGAAGGTGAAACTGAATGACATTATCATTACCTCATAAAGTATTAACAGGAATTTGCATTTTTAAAAGCAATGGGCTTTGGTTTTCTTTGATTTTTTTCTTCTAGTCTTTCCCTCTGTGTTATGCTGCTCTGCAGAGCACACACGGCACACTGCAGTGATTATGTGTCTAAAGCCTCTGGTACCACTCACTGACTGATAAAGAGGTCAGAGGGGGAGTCTGGGTGATGATAGTGGAGAGAAATGTTCCAGAAGAAGACTTACAAAGGGCTGTGAACTGTGGAAATTCACTCTCTTACTGTCATCAGCTATTAGCAGGGCCATTAATAACAACTTCCAATGTATAGGTACATTAGATATTGTCATGCTCTGGTGATGGACCTTCTATAGGACAGAGATCAGTGTCTTTATACTGTAGGATAGTAACAGCCCTCGTCCCTTCACTCTGACTTGTAGAAGGGAAAGACATAGTTTACACACACTTTTCTGAGGTTTTTTAACTCTTTTATGCACCAGTCTTTCATATTGTTTGGGGCAAGTGCTGTACCCAATGATTTTAGCACTCCTGCTTTCAATGTTAACGTTACATATTCTCCACTTGGGAATTTGTAAATATGCACTATTGGGTTACTTTGGTTTGAAACTGAGTCATCTGATACTATTTTTATTCTCCATTGCATGATTTCTGTCCCTGAAGAAATTGTACAATTTGTGCTTGCACACTCAGTGGACACTTCTCAATACATTGCTGATATTTCAGCTTAAGTCTTGCAACTAGGTCAATTTCAAGCTTCATAGCAGAACACCAACTTTTGAAACTTTAAAGCTTAATTTATGTGAACTGGTAACACTGTCTTATATGTTGACCTGGATAGAAAATTGCTGTCAAATTCATGTGAACCTTTAAAATGTATTTTTATTCATTAATTGTTTTGGTTCATAATTCAATGCATATCCTTTTTACAAATTATAGTTGTTCTCTAACCAAAGCAGATATATTTTAATTGTCATTATAATGTTTTCTTTTGATGGTTTTTAAAAGGTTCTGATGAGAAGTATGTTTTCTTTATAAGAGAAAATTTTCATTCGACCTCTAGAAAGAAAGGGAAACAAGCAAATTGGAATGAGGTAATGATAAAATGCAAATTTGTGGTTGAAATACAGAGATTTTTGGCATATTTCTTTGTACATCTAGTCAACTCAGCAGAAAACCTATCAGTCTTTAAAAAAAAACCACGGCATTCCTATTTCTGTCCTACAGATTTTAGTGTTGATAACCTGAGACGAAATATGAAGCTCCAATTAAATCTGTGAGGGTATATTACAGTTCTGTGAGCAACTAAAATGAAATTTTATTCTTTGTGGGCATGTACCAATTCATTAACCTATTTTGAATTCCAGAAAATCAGAACTGAAAAAATAATCCAAGAACATTTTATAACTGAAATGAAATATATATGCTTATGCCATTTTCTATTTCCCTTTGACATTTCAATATTTTCTAAAACACTGAAGTGATTGCATTTCACTGGCATGAATACCAGAGAAAAGGAATTAGTAAAGTTGGTTGAATATTCTCTCATGAGACTACTCTGAAAAATGCCTGTGCAACAGTTCTTGCAGGAAATGCTTTCCTGTTTATCAAACCCAGATAACAGCAATGATATCATATGATGCCAGAAGACTATCACAACCAGGCTCAAACTTTGCAGATAGGCAATTTATAGAATACAAATTTTGAAACAAGTATATTCAGGGGGAATTATCAGTGGGAAAATTCAATATTTCTGTGGATTGCCTGACAATCAGAGAACACGTCCAGAACAATAAATTCTTTATATCCTGAATTGTTAGCAATGGTCTAAAAACACAGAGTGACAGAGGAGATGTTTAAAAGGAATTTATCGCAAAGCCTTTCCCTGATGTTTGTACAGGCATGCCTGGAGCACATGTCTGAACTTATTGTCACTGTAGTTTCAATCTATCATAAATACTGGGAATATCATGTTTGGCAATGGCAGAGGCATGGGGTTGGCACAGCAAGACAAGGCAGCAGATAGAATTTCTGTGACTAAAAGCAGAGAAAGCCTTATGGAACAGCATTTACAACAAATAAAGCTTTTGCGCTTTTATTAGGGAGGACTAGGATTTGCTGACTAAGAGAAGTTAAACATTTCCTGTCATGTTTTCATTAGATGTCCTATTGACCTAAGAACCTCAGAATAAACCTTCCATGTATTATTTAAAATGGATCTAAGCAAGCAAGGCAAATATATACGCCTGGTGACCTGATGGATAGACAAAAAAGAAACAGGGAGGACTCTGGAAAGGAGGTGTGTCCTGACAGGGAGTCAATGGAAAGACGGTACATGTATGTGCTTGTGCCTGCTCTTTTTGGGTTTTCTTCACAGAGAAGAATATGCTGAGATAGCAATTTTATTTTCCTTAACCTTAGCTCATAAACTTATTCCCAATGACAATGTCTATTTTTCTTGGGAAAGTTAGCATGGCAGGGTCTGTTCTTTCCTTCTTTCAGATATGCAGGCATTAGAAGACAACCATATCTGTCTCATTGCACTTTGATCTGTATCTTCTCAGCTGCAGTGCTGAATGTTATTGAAAAGGGGTAGGTTAAACACTCTATGATACACAGTACATGATGGTGCTTATGTGACAACTGGCCAAGGGCTAGGAAGAGACTATACATCTGGATTGCTACTTTATAGCCAAAATCAAGCTCCATATTTTGAGTCATTATATGATCCTCCTACCTAATAAGGAGAGAGCTCTGTTTTGCTCCAAGCTAGAGGAAAGACAAATATTTTCCCTCTTATCCTGGAAGAGAAGTAGACAGTGTCTTTCCACATGCTCTGTTTAACCTTTGCTGTTCATCTTTTGGTCCCTAAGCTTATTATAACAATTCAGTGCTTCTTATGAAACCACTGTCTTATGTCTTCTGTTTGTCTGGGCCTGTGTAATGTCAGATGCTTTGACACTGACTTTCAGTCTGGCCAGGGTGAAATCAAATCACAGCTTTCTCAAGCTACTAGTTCAGACACTCTGGCTGACATAGCTGCCATTAAATAACTCTTCTTTGTGAAGTTGCTAGTCCAGTACCAGTGGCTGGGGAAAATCAAAACAAAATAACACCAAGTCCTGTGGTTGTGGAATGACGTCACATGTGTTTGGTGTCATGCTGGGCATGTTAAGTTGAAGTTTGTTTCCATCAAATGGCTTCCTTGGCAGTCAGGATGTGCTGATGTGCTGTTGGAAAGGATTGTTCAAGAGAAGTCTGTGGGGATGATATTAATGAGTGATTCAGCAAGACTCAGACTCTTACAGAATTGGGCCTGGTGAAGGAGAACTTATGTTTAAGGAGAGAAGAAAAATGAGGAAAGAACATGCAATTTATGGAAAAGACATGAAGATGACCAGAGGAAAGAAAATAAGCTGAGAAGAGAGGAAGTACAGGACAGAAACGAGAAGCGAGAATGATGGGATGGCACCAAACGCACTGCTCTATACCCTACTCTATAGTAAGGATGTCAGAAGGAGAATTAAGCTGTTTCAAGTTGTCTGTGAAACATTTATCTTACTCAGGGAACTGGACCCTGATTGTAGGCCTTGACATAAAAAACCACAACCTATTATGAAAAACATTGGTTTAAGCTAAATTCATGTTAACTATGCGAACTTCTCTCTCAGTAATTATGTACACGGTTGTTAAGCCCTAAAAAATTCCAGCTACTTAAAACTTTCCAGTTTGCCTCCATTCACCTTTAAATTTTTATTTCTTTTTTCATGACATCAATAAGGAAAATACATCATCTGACATTAGCTGTGTGTCACAGATCTTGTTATTCACAGCTTATGAAAAATTGCCTGTCATCTGCCAGCTTACTTCAGTTATGGTCTGGACACCTACAGAGTTGATAGATCGTCCTGTTGGCAGCCCATGTGGCATGTAAGTGCCTCTCATCAGGCTTGACTGAGGACATCTGCATTTATCAGTCTGCAGCTCTTCAACCTGCTAACACCCATTCTTAAGAGGATAATTTTACACTTGAAGTAACTGGGTGAAAAAAGACAACGTTTCTAAACTAAATTAGAGCAAATTTGGTAGGCCATCATGAGGTCACATTCTTTTCTTAGAGTGCTTTGATCCTACTACAACATCTTTGAACTCACTGTTTTTTCTCCTCTGCAAAGGTTCAAACCAGAATCCCAACTTCTCTGTCTTTTCTCTGTAACATAACCTATGAACCTAGGAATTAGAAATAGAAAAACTTTCAGGATTACAGCATATCTGAGATGGGGAGTTCCAGATGTCTCTAATTCAGCTCCTCTACTCAAAGCAGGGTCAAGAGCAACTCACCCAACACCTCAAATCTGTATTCTTTCCTTGCAACTGCAAAATCAACAGCCCAATCCTGTGATTCATCTCTCCAAGGAACCTTTGTGGATGCATAATTACTCACCTATTCCAGTGGAAAGTACTCCTATCACCCACCCTAAGTGGGTGATTGCAGAATTCAGCTTTGAGCCCACTGGTGGGAGAAAGCACGACAGATACCAAACTACCTCCCAGTTCCCCTCCCTTTCTTTACGGAAGATCAACAGGGAGAGTCTTTTACCTGTCATTTTTAGCAGGAACATTTGAGCATGAAAATGCCTCCTACCTACTCAGCAGTAGGAGATCTGTCTGCCTCTGAATACCATTTCTTCCATTGCTCTGCCAGTATCCCAGACTGTTGATTTTTTGGGCAGGACGCATGGTTCATCTGTTAACTCAGGCCCTTGCCTAAGGACATGGTAGTGAACATGTCTAGTTTATCCTGGAGGGGACTCTGAGCTGAGTTGACACAGACCAATAAGTTGTCTGTTTTATTTGCAAATTTCTAGTGGTAGCCAGAGGCTGTCTGGACACATTTAATAAATTTTTTAAAAAGTAAATAAAAAGCCACTACATTTCATTTGAACTTAATTGACACAGGAAGAACTCAAAAGGAAGCTATGTAAGGTTTTATGGGGGCTTCTTTTGACAGAAGCCAACATTTGCCAAAAGGCAGAGAAAAAACCCAAACCCATTGCCAGAACTTTGTTTCTCATTCACACTGCTCTTCTACATTACAAATCAGCAAAGAATAAAATCCAGACATAAAGAAATACAAAGATTCACTGGCTGTAAGTATAAATTTGTATTTCTTATTTGTCACTCTCAATTTTGCAAGTCACGTCTCTGCAATTATTTCAGAACACATTTAGATTGTAACAGTAGAAGAAAGAAGGATATTTAGGATGCAGAGGGAAAGCAATAGGGGAAAAAAGGTTAGACAGTTTAAGAAAGATGAGTGAACAAGGAAATTTGAGGTGTTGGAGTTGTATGGCTGTTTTCCCATAGGCTTCTTTATGTTTTAGTATGCTCTGTACTTACATAACGGTGTTCCTTAATTTCTTGTTCCCCACTTAAGTTGTATCAATTGTGTTATGTCACTTATCCAAAATTGCTGCTAATTAGGGAAAGAGTATTGACCAGTTTCAGTACATCAGACCTTTCCAAGATGAGAGTCTTCAGCTGAAACAAGATGAGGGGTCTATCACTGTATGCTAAAAAATACAATCATAGAATAGACAGCAATTTACTATACAAATCATCTGTTTCCCTTCTGAATAAAAGACGCTATTCACATAAAAATCATATATTTATATTTAAACTAGTATTTATAACATGGTTTTATTTTTCTTTTATTTCTTTGCCATCATCAAAATCAACTTTTTCTGAAATGTAAAAAAATTACTTCTTCGTTGGTAGTTTCTGGGGCCCTTGGAATGCTACCTTTTCCTTGGGCTGCAGTGACACCTAGTGCTCACGCTCCTAAGGCGAGAACATTCTATGCTTTCGGCTTGTCAGGTTTCGAATATTTTCTCATTATTCTACACTGCCAAACGACAATGTCAAGATCATTAATGCAGTCACACCACTTTATTTATAGTGGTTTAGATCTGAGGGGGGCTGGGAAGTTCCTCTAATGTGCACATTTGTATGATAGTCTCTGTTGAGGCAGTACTGACTGAAGGCAGGACAGGGGCAATAGCTTCTTTGTCACACAGCTGGTTTGTGCCCACATCTCATCTGAACGTGAAAGCAACACTTGGGTTCCTGGCATAGAGAGGCTTTTCAAGCAGCATTGCCAAGGTCTGGCCTTCCAAATGGCTATGAATTAAGCCCTGAATGCAGGGCTTATAACATCCAAAGGCTGCCACACCTGAAGGAGTATCCAATCTTTAATTAATAAAAAATGAAAAATTTGTTGTATCTCTAATTCAATTTATCATGTAGTTTACAAAGTAGTAGCTCCAGTGGGATTCACTATGTTCTTGGTCATGATTTTGCTGCCACTGTTTATGTCAGACACTGGCTAGTCAGAACGAGCTTCAGAAAAAGCAGGACACCACTAACCAGCTGGTCTCTTCTATCTTGCATCTCTGTATGTTTGCAACCACTCTCCTCAGTGCAGTAAAACCAATGTTTTCACCTCTCCAGACCAGAGCATAATACACCTCTGCAATTTCCTTTCTGCCTGTCCCCACTGTGCAATGCTGTGTAAGTTACCAGGAATCTGCCCAGAGCAGGCAAAAAACAGCAAATTTCTTCTTCCAAAAAAACATCACAAACCAAATCAGGACCCCTACCTTTTCACCTTTGTTTCCTGCTATTAATAGGTGGCTGGTATCTAAAGATGAAGAAGGCAGAATTGTATCCTGTATAAAAATCGTATAACTACAGATGTCCCATAGACAGCATCTTCCGTCTGACAGAGCTGCAAAGTCACCCTGCAGAGCAACTCTTGGTGAGATTGCATACATTTACCTCACCAAGTTCTGCTTCTTTCCTTTCTATAGAAACAAAATCTCAGTGTAACATGTTATCTCCAATGGTTAGGTGCCATTTCTTCTGATTCTTTTGGGTTTTTTTGATTACAATCACTTTCTTCTCACAAAATTCCCCCAAAGTATTGTTAGTTCATTAGTAATTTTTGATATCCGAGTAGTATAGTGAAACTGGGTAGTATGCCTTCAAATAGATTGTGAACCTAGTATGGGCTCTTGCATTACCTGCACAAACTTCACAGAAGCAACCATGCTTGCCTGTTGCCTGACATTTTTTGTAAAACTCACCTGTACTCAGACCATTTGCTCACACCCTAAACAGTCTGAGAAGGGCACACACTACCTCACATCCAAAATGGGACTCAGCCCTTCAAGAGAGACCTTTTGTCCCACACTCCTTGACCACTGGCTTCAGAAAGTTGGGCTGGGTTTGTAATCACCTTCTTCTCTCAGCTAATTTGAGATGGTGCCATTTGCCATTGATGAGACTGAGAATGACGTGGGGGGGGGGCTGTTGGCCCATCATGGCAATTCTGAAGTCTCAGAAGGGCCCTGGAGCCCATCCACCACTGTCATGATACTCCTAGTCCTGTCTGTAGGACCTCTCACCCACACTGCCCATTTCCGCACCACACAAGTGTGGAGATGTATCTGAATTCAGACAGAAACACTCACTACTCTGCTCCATCACTTTTCATCCTTGCAGCAAGGATAAAATTAAGCACAGCTGCATGAAGCAGACAGATAATCCACATCTTTCAACTTCAACTGATAAACCATCTCATTGGGACCACTCCTAATGCAGGAAGACCTACACATCTGTTCTTAGCTGTTTCAGGTGGGTGTCAAAAGTTTTGAAACAAATTTGAAAGCCTTTTTACTATTATGACACTTCTAAAAAATCTGTTTCTTTTTAACAGCCTCAAAGCTCAGCCTAGGATCTGGAAACCAAGCTGCATTTTCCTGAGCTTGGGACAACTGTCTTAATGTTTGGCAGGGTACTTGCTGCTTTTGTGTTAACCTCTACTGCTCAGAGCCCTATTGCTTCTGTGCATTTCCAGGCAACAGCAAGGATTGCACAGGTGTGATAAGACACAACTTCTAATAAGGAGCAGCACCAATTGCTTCTCAAAGTCATGTAAACAACACCTACATTGTGGTGCTGCAAAACCTAGGACATCCTGAATGGGATCCCCAGACCATATCAGAGTGAAGCTTTTCTTCCAATTGCCACTGCCCCTGAGCATTGCAGTGTCTGCCAGCCCGGGAGGAACTGCCATGTACATGGAAGATGTCTCTAGCCTGGTCAGTCAGCAGACTAGAACCCAGACACCTGCATCAAGTATCCCAGCTGGAAGCATTAACAGCTGTGTGATCTGAAAGCAGCAGGAAGACTCTGTTTACTTTCCATGTTCCCCATGAAGAGATAGGGATATTTTAAAACTTTATTCTACTAACCTAGTGAAGTGAAAATGATAGTGAGCCAGGTGGCTATGACAATCCTCACAGAAACTGCCTATTCCAGAAACCCCTACTTCCTTTCTGAAAGGGATTTCAGCTCTCATTCTCAACAATAGTGATGCTTCTAATTCCAGTGGTTGTGGAGGAAAGCTAAAAATATATTTTAAGTGTATCATACAGGATCAAAAACTGGAAGGTAAAAGACACAAATACCCTTTTAAAAAGAAGAACACAGTCTTTAAAACAATCTCCTTCTTTTTGAAGCCTGAAAAATGAATTACATGAAATTATGCTTTGTGTTATTGGAACTGTCGATTGCTATTAGATACCTATAAGAAGGAGATCTGAGAAGAAATGCATTTCCCTTCTCATTTTATTGCTGTAAAGCACAACCCTGAACTGTTGTTTGCCATCTCCTCCAAATTAGAAACAGTAGTTCCACAAAACGGTTTTATGGAAAATAAGACATGGGCAGGTTTAGTGCTTGACTTGCTTGGTTTCTGCTTCCCTCTGGGGCATAAAATATTTTTGTTTCTCAAGGGCTAATTGCTTATCTTTCTTGTGCCAACCTCCTTGGACATAAACCATAGATAAAAATGCATTAATGTTGTGAAGCTAATTACATGTTCCAGCCTAAATAATTTTACAATTCTATGATTTAGGGAACTCCGTGAAGTCTTCCTTGAGCATCACAGATGTTCAAATTTGTGTAAAAAAGATCGAGCATTTTTCATACAATTGGCAGCACTCTTTTAGATTGTCTTGCTTTGGCCTCAAAGGGTTTCAGTTGAGCTGTGGCAAGGACTTTTCACACAGAACATCTGGAGATGAAACAACATCCATGATGTACTTTCTCAGCTCTTGGCTGAACAGGCTGTACAAATGGCAAGCACCATCTACAGGGTGAGAGCCACCAGCTGCCAACGGTACAAGTCTGGCTTGGAGAAAACTCATTTTGCCCTACAAAAACTCTGGTTTAGGTATTTTGGATTTATAAAGCACTGCATTTTCTGTTATCTAATGGTACACAAGATAACCAGATGTGGCCACAATTTTTCCTCACATGTACCCTCCATACATCCGTACTTGTATATACATGTCCAAGTATGAGATTAAAAAAATCAGACTTATGGCTGAAATTTTACATTTTCCGTTACCAACAGAATCAGTTATTCTTGGTGACAATAATAGCACAGAAGAATCTTCTTGGTCCTTTTGGAACAGCAAATCCTGCCCACATGTTGCACTGTGATGCAGAAGACAATGCAAGAATATATCCAAAAGGCTCTCCAACATTTCTCTCTGCAGAGTACCCAAAAGAGTGAGTAACTAAGTGTCTGCTCATAGCTGTCTTGGATAAAGAAAAAAAAAAATTAAACATATAAAAAAAAGGCATGTAAACACTTAGTGAGGTAAGTAAAAATAGTACAATCTGTGATTGCTACCCTTGTCAAAACTTCAAAGGGAAAATGTACTAATTTCTTTTTTCCTCATAAGGCTATTTAAAGTTGCCTGATTGTTTACCAAGATGTATCTAACACCTCTTTTCATACTTGAGTGACTCCTTGACAGAGAACAACATTTATCATGCCACTTTTTGTATTTTACATTTTTAACATTTTGTATCTATTACTCTTGCACTAAATGAAGAAAGAAGTGTCTGTTCACTTTGAGAGGTACCATCTGGTTTGAGTTTAATCATGACGAGGTGAGGGAGGACCTGTCTCCAGTGCAACAGTAGAGAAACAGCTCAGAGTACCAGGCTGGAAGAGGTCTGTCCGTGCAAAGCATGCACCCCATGGGCCCCATCAGCCTCATCCAAACACAGCTCACAGCTGGACAAAGCGGCACGCTGGGCTCCGCATCCCCGCCAGTCTGGCTCTGGAGAGCAGTCAATCATTTCTGCCCTCTGGTGTCCTTTTTGAGACATTACAGGGAACAATTTAAGAGCACAGAATATCTCTTAAGAGCATCGACAAAAGTGCAGGTTATTTTGCTACTGCTAGAGCACAGAGAAGGCAAGCCTTTATTGAAATCAAAATGCCAGCAGGTTATCAAAGGATTTGGAAGTGACACTAAGGGCCTCTGCCTCTCCCTTTTGAAACTAATGCAGATCCCTGAGACGCAAACGGGTGTTGCCAATTGGTAGAGTAGAAACAAGAGCCTTACCCACTAGATTCGCTATTGCCTGACTGGAAGCTTGGATAGCTATTCGAGTGGGCTTGATTCTCCAGTGTGCTAGTGCCCTCATTACCATCAGTGCTGTTGGAAGTTGTGTATTCACAGCACAGCCGAAAATTCTTCTAATTTTCTGTGTTTTGTCTAACTTAAGAAAGTCCTAAATATTTTTTTCTGCAAATATTTAACAAGAAATATAGGTTTTCATTACAGAATTCAACGAGGCTGACTTTTTAAAAAACAAAGACTCTGGAGAGTATATATTTTCCTCTGTTTTTACAATTTACAATAACTCATATGACTCTCCTGTTTATTTTATGGAACCCTTTTATTTTCCTCCCTATAAAAGTCTAGGAACACTTCCTATATTCAGTGAATACTATCATCTTTTAAAACTGGGGTAAAATGAAAGCTACATTTTGCCTAAACATTCTATCCATATTTGCTCATAAATGGATTTATTAATACCATGAAAACTCTCATCTGATAGGTTTAGTTATAGTACCAACAAAACAAAAAAAAAATCACAGAAAAATGGAAAAGATACAATATCAAAGGTATTTTTAAAACTAGTTTACAAATGTTAATCTCACAGTCCTTTTGGATAGAGACTATGTAGTACCATTATCCTATCTGTGCATATGTGGAATTCTAGAATAGGTTAAAACAGTCATGGGGCTAGGAGAGCCTTCCTAAGCTTTCCTGCTGGGAGCCCCAGGTGATGACTTCAGCTGCATAAAATTAAGTTACCAAACTGCTACCAGCATAAACTCCAGCACAATTCAATCCCTTGCCTATTGTTCAGTGATATTCAGGGAGATCTACGTCCTGAGGTAAGTTATCTTGCCCATGACATAGTGATGCTATAGCAGCAGATATTTTCTGTGTCCAAGACACGGAGCAAGCCCTTCCTCTCAGAATACACTGCCTATAAGGTCCTCATGCACCCTGTTAGCTAAAGGTGTGGGCATGCATGACAAGAGAGACTGTACAGATTAAATGCCCCTAGACTAGAATGAAGCACAGACAAACTGTAAAATCTGACAATACACACACATCTGGATGTACCCTACATATTTTCAAAGACGATTTACTGGGGTGGTTTTGCAGTGATGCAAAAACTGTTCATTTCAAAAGAAAAAGTCTTGAAGTAATATGTTCCAGCTGATTCTTCGGCTGAGCTTCCTTGTCTTTTTACTCCACATATGTGTATATGTATATCACACAGGCTGAACTGTGACTCCTCATGCAGCTGGAAGCCATTGTTGACCATCTGCTGAAGCCTGAAGGATGTTTCACCTGCTCCTTTCTTCCTTCCAAACTAGGAGAAAAGGAGGCAAGAACATTTCTAATGGTAAGCTGAAAATATCTTGTTGAAAGAATGAGTCTGTGCTGATGGAGAAGGGTCCATACTGCCCAAAAAGTTGCAAATGAGCACATGGATAAGATTTACTCTAAGTGATGTGTTCTTGGAGATAAGTGGCATTAAAAGGCACACAGGAAGATGGGAAAAAAAATGGGGGGGAAAGGGGGGTAGCCTTTACAGCTAAATACACCTTGGACTTCTGGTCTCCTGACAATAAAATCCCTAATGATCTGCCTTCTCATACATGTGAAGCCTGACTGCTTCCTCTTTCATCCAGGTATTTTAAACCCACTCACTTCAGAATCAGTCATTTCTAGTGGGATGATGATATGGTGAACCCAGTGCTGGTACTGGGCACAGTTGGACACAATTCATTCCCATCTGCATCTGCAGGATGTCAAGTAGAAACATAGTTGCTGTAGTGCCAGTGGAGACCAGAAGTTGATTCGATGCACCTAACTTCAGACTCACCCTTTGTGACTCAGGGGGATTTATTGCTTTACAGTACCTATAGAAAGGGCTTAAGATGCTGCCCCAAGTGCATGTTACTCAAAGAATTTTTAAATGAGATGAAACTGCAACTCCTGTGTGGAATTGCCTGCCCAGCCCTTCCCAGCATGCCAGACAAGTAGCAGCTGAAAAACTGTACTCAGACACAACTTTGTGGAAAATATAGGCTGGCTTTCATAACTGGCCTTTAAATTAAGTTTCTGTGGGAAGTCTGTAAACTTAAGTTCAGGGAAGAAAATGGGAATCTCTTTTTTTTTTCTTTTTCCCCTTGAATATTTTTGCAGAGAAAACTGATAATTATGCTGTGCTATATTAACCAACACATATGCACTGTTTCAAATGCCATTAGCTTTCAAATGTCTTCCCAACACTGCCTTAGCCTCCTGCCAATATTTCCCTTCAGGCCATCAGAAGACCCTGCTTCCCAGATTGGCACACTTCTCCTCTACCCAATGCCAAGAACTTTGAGCCAGGTTGCAATTACTGGAAGAGCTGTTGTGAGCCTTTCAGCCTCCAAGTGATTCCAAAGTGAAGAAAGCATTTTAAAAGTGACAGGCTAAATATACAATTTTGGCAAAATAAAGATTGTTCTTCTGGGCTTGTGTAGGCAGACCAGAATTAGTAAGCATTTTATTGTACTGAATGCTGCTCTGGAGAATCAACACTACATGCTTTGCAAAAGGTTTGTAAAAATTGTTAGCGATTTCAGCTGTTTCCATCTGGAGAGGTCCAGATGGATGGTCATAAAGAACACTCATATTTCAAAAGAGCTGAGCATGAGGGAAAGATGAGATCTAACTGTGAAGTTCAAATGAGCTGTATGTGATTTCAAGAAGCCCCAGGGCTCAGAGCCTGTTAAGAGAGAAGGGTTCTTGGATACATCTCGAAGAAGAGTTTGGGTGTCTAGAGAACTTTAAGACAAAAATGGAGTTGTTTCTCCCCTGGGGTTAAGCAGCATCGGAGCTATGTTTTACAGGATGAAGAATATTACACTTTTGTACTTTAATTCTTGCTTATACTCCATTCAAGATATTAAATACTTCTTCTTATTCAATAAGGCACATACAGAATCACAGAATATGCTGAGTTGGAAGGGATCCACAAGGATCATTGAGTCCAGCCCTAGCCCTGCACAGGACCATCCCCAACAGTCACATCATGTGCCTGAGGTTCATCTAAAAACAAACATAACATTCATGGAGTAAACAGAATTTCTCAAAAGGATATAAAAATCCGAGTGATTTTTCTTTTATTTCACAGAAACTTCATGTCATAACTACCAACAGACAAAATCATAAGACTCCAGCTCGTTCCACCAAAGCCAATTAGAACAGGTCAGTTGTGCTTAGCCTTGGTGAGGAAAACCTAGAATTAATATCATTAGGAGCCTGCAGTAACTGACAAGCTCAGCTGACAAGCCATGATTCACTTTTTTTTTTTTTTTTTTAATATGGCCCATTTTTCCATAACATAACCCTTCATTAGGTTGCTCTTAACTAAATGAGAAATTAATTGTTGTTATTTTGGATGAGACTTCCTCAGAGAGCAAACCAGTCTCAGGGAAGAGTGGGTACCCCCATGAGGTAATACACCAACACTGGTGTCTAACAATAGAGTAATGAACTTTCTGCTGCAAGCATTTCCCTCTCTCCATTAGGAAGATACATAAATAAGTAGCATAAATATCTAACTTTTAAGTAGCTGAACCTAGGTAACCTCAATGGTACTTGGTATAATTTTGTAAATGAATCCACATATTTTTCTGTGTAACATGAGTTATATAAGCACAATTGTGAGATATATTAATACTAAGAAATAGAACAGATTTTTTTACACCTGCATGCAAAGAATTGTCAGCTCACCTTTTCTGAAAAAAATATTCCCAAACGCTTTTGGGTTTCTGAGGGTTTCTCTTTCATAGCTTTGAAACTGATCTTTGAAGCTGCTTCAATTTCCATGAATCAAGGAAACCCAGGGAATTCAATCAATTCTGATGCCCAGCATTTGATTCTGATACAGAATTTATACAGAATTATATTTTAGCTCTACCTTTGGCAGATTTTGAGCAGTGTTACTGTAGGTTCACAGTTTTCCCTGAGTGGGCTTGCTGTGAACAGGCTTTGGGTCCCAGCTCCACTGAGGAAATCTAAGAGGTAGAATAGAGAGGGAAGCAGTGGGCAGATGTTTCTCCTCATGTAAAGCTATATTGGCCATACCAAATGATGCAAGTGGGAAACTCTGTACTACCACTAACTTCCAGGAAACTGGTAGACTCATTGACACAGCTTATGACTCCATATTTGTAATAATGAGTTTTCTGGGAAGATACAGGGTATGAGCCAAAAGCACACTTCCTAGGGAACTGACCCCAGTGGATGGGGAGATACTGAACCAAGGAAGCAGGCTATCTGATGGTAGGGTAGCATCCCCTATATGTCTATCTATTTCAGACTTTTTGAAGAAGACACTTAGAAGACATTTTTCATCTGGAGTAAGACGAATAGGAGAGGACACATGAAAGAAGTAGTTAAGCGCTTTTGCAAAATGTATAATATTTCATGCTACTGCAATGCAGTTTTCAACTCCATCTATAGGATACATATTTTATAGTTAACTCTTCAATTCAGTCCTATAATTGAAATTCCAAGATAACATACTGGACCTTTAAGAAAATAATGCTATATTGGGCAAAATTTCTGTCCAAAGTATCTTTATGTATCTTTATGATGATGTTATCCAGTCTGATTTTAAGAGCTATTCCATGCTATCACCATCTACTGATACCCATGGAAAATAAATGCTCTGTAATTTTTAAAATTAGGTCATTGACTGTATTCATACATGGCTAACATATTACAGACAATTTAGGAATAAAAGTGAACCTCTAAGTGTTGCTCTGATTCTGTCAAAAGACTGGGGATTTATATCTGTGTGTAGGTATGCATACTTTGGGTGCCAAGAATCATCAGAGGGGGCACTGGACATATGGCTTGTAATACAAAGTGCTTCTGTTTGTGAAGCCTAACTTCTTTATTACATTTTTATTGGCAAAATTCCTCCTTTTCCAAAGGATTTCATTAGAATTATGTCACATCCAAATTTAATTTTTAGTGTTTCAAAATGCATTTCAATGTATATGGTAAGAGCTCCTGCCAAAATGTTTTCCAAGAGGAAAAAGGCTGAATAGAAATTTTATGCAAAGTTTTCCATTTTTTTCCAAAAATGTGTTATTTCAAGCTATTTCAAGTTTCAATAAAAGCCAGCATAAATATACATGTAAATTGCATAAATATGCATTCTTTTAATGTCACTTGCAGGAACAGCAATTTCCTGACTATTTCTATTTTGAAGCATCATTGAACTGATCTTAACGGGTCATTATGGTCCTGCTGTACATGATTTTAGTAATACTCTGCATAAAAGTTGAAATATGTTTTACTTCAAATAATTAACCCCACTACCTTTGATTCCTCATAGCTTATTGACTTTAGATATCCATCACTGAAATGCCTGTTTCACTCAATTGCACAGCGAAATCAAATCATAAGCCACTGCTGAAGAGAAAAAAGTATTAAGCAACAGGGAAAGTATAAATGCATTATGTAAAGAAAAGGTTCCTTCTTCTTCCTCTTCTTCTTGTTCTCTTCTCCTCCTTTTTTCTTTTCTTCTACTTCTCCTTCTTGTCCTTCTTCTTCTTCTTCTCCTTCTCCTCCTCCTCCTCCAGCAGAAGGATACTCAGGAGGTTCTTTATTAGATGTCAATTCAGGAAGAACCTTCTAAAAGAATACTTCAAGTATTTCAGCATGTATGTCTCTGGTATAATTAACATCATCTATGTCTGTAAGAACATTTTCTCTCAGAACCTTTCATCCGTGTATTTTTTAATGTAGGGTGAGTTTTTTCATGACAACAGTCTTTCTCACTGTCATGTTACACCTTATTCCTCTCAAAAAAATTGCCACTCAGGAATTTTACTGCTCCATTTTATGCAGGATATAGTACTCAACACGTATCGTCTTTGGAATTTTTGCAAATAGTAACATCCTTCCCTTTTCCCTTGGATCCTAGGCAGAGCAGTTCTCTGATAAATGAACATTGCTCAGGAAGCCCAGATTTGCTTCTTATCAGCCATCAGAATGTTGGAGAGAGGTAGTGAGGCACACAGGAATCACTGAAGAGGGTACAGTGGCCTCCTCCCCACAGTTCCCTTCATCAGGTTCCAGCTGCAGCAGCCAACATGTACTGCATTAGCAGGAGCAAAGAAGCAAAATGGCAAAACTAGCCCCTGTCATTAAACACTGGTTCAGTCACTTGCTAGGAGAGGTTCACTGCAGAATCTCATCATCACATCTGTGTCTTTGGAACCTTAAAAATAGTACATGAAGTGTTTACATACTTTTCTGTTGGAAAGACATAAATAACACCATGTCAAAAAATGGAGTTTCTGGCCAAACACAATGCCAAATTCTAATTTTTTGTTAATCACCAATGCTAGTTCACCTTTGCTCAACTATTTTTGCTTTTACACACTAATAATCAGAACATCCTTCTAGACAATGGAAAGTACCTCTCCCACAAAGCATCCTCTCACAAAGGATGTGAAGTACTCATCCTAGCAGCACAAGTAAAAGTAGAAGTAAAAATGGCTTTATCATTGGTGTTCTGGATCTAATGTGGAAAAAACTTAATTATGCAACTTAGTGGCTAGAAAAAAGATGTTAAATACTCAGAAAATATATATTTTTAACATATTTTTTAAATTGTCAATACTTACAAATAATTAATGTAGACCTTTGCTAGTAAGCTGTTTCTTGACAGCAAAGATATAAATTCTATATTTTTCAATTATTGAATGAGTTTCTTGCTAAAACAACCAAAGGGAATGCAATAAACATGAAATGATCACCACTGGATTTTAGGTCCAAAGTTCCTCTTACAGAAACAAGTCCAGTTTCCCTTCCAGCCTAAGAGACTATGACTTCCAGCACATCTACAACGACTGCTGCCCCTGTCCAGGCATGAGGGAGAGGGATGTCGCATGTCAGTCCATGCACAGGGTGCTGTGTCTACTCTGTTCCCTTTCAGTGGCCAGCCAGGGGGTTGCCTGTTTGCTTCACTGTGCCTGCCCTGCTCTGGGAGAAGGAGAGCCCTGAGCTGGGAAAGTCTTCTGAATCTTCTGGAGCATGGGGGCATGACCGCGTGGGGAGGAAGCCTGCGGCAAGGGCAGATATTAGGAGATTCCTGAAAGAAGCAGAAAATGACAGATCCAAGTCTCTGAAGCAACAGAAGAATTCTTTCTTAGTGACCCAGAGGCACCAAGGGTGAGGTTGTGCAAGACTTCTGGGACAATCTAACAGCTTGCTACCACTGAAAGTGTGTATTTTGTGCTGCTTCAAAAAGCTGGGGATGTCAGACAAACACAAGAGCTCATGCAGAAGAAAGAGCAGACAACTGTGGTCAGAAGAGGGAAGTAAGCCTAGCCTTTGGGGTAGCCACGAGCTCAAATTTCTCAGGATATTCAGCCTGTGTGGGGCCTGATGCAACCCAAAATGCCACAAAATGTTGCTGGACTGAGACAAAGAACTGTGAGTAGAAAGGTCTGTTATATTATTATGTTCTCACTCAGATGAAACTGAGTTTCTGTATCTTAAATATTGATTACCCTGATTTAGCTAAAGGTAAAGGTAGTCTTTAGAAGTTTATAGCCCTCTGGGCATTTATGGAGTGTACACTGTAAAGAAAAAGACTAGTTAGGCTTACCTCCAAGCTATGGACAACTCAAGATCCTTTCACAGTCTATCCACACATATCTTAGTCTGGATTATTTGGGGTGAAAGAGGCCAGGGAGCAGTTCCCCAAGGAAATTTGAGGGAACATTTGTCTTTGCAGAGATGAGTGAAGGCAACAATAACCTTTGGTGTCATAGCTAGAGAATGTGTGTTCCTAGTCCATATAAACAGCACTTATGGCTTCACATTCAGAAATGAATAATTACCATTCTAAAGGCTACATACAATCTCAGAATAGACACACAGGAAATTGAAAACTAATCTGTATGAAAATGTTATAAATAGCTACTTTCAGATTAAATCAAAAAGCTTTCCCCTTAGACTTGGTTTGAAAAGGGGGTAGGACATGAGGTTGATATCAATCTTGTGGAAGATAATTATTTCCTTCTCTTAATGGGATTGGAAGCAAACATAAAATAGACATTTTACTAGAAGCAGTTCCATGAACTATAAATGAAACTAAAAAACCAAGGAAGAAAAAAAATATTTAGAACTGTGTGTCTTAGGAAGGAACTTTCATTACAGTCAAGATTTCCAGCATGTTCACACAGAAGTACACACAGGCTGAGAGGTCAGAAGGAAATCCTTTAAGTAGGGTTGGGTAACATCAGCTGAGAAACTAGAAGATCTCACAAATCGGAAAAGACTGATATCCCCAGAAACAAATGCAAAGCAGCCTGGAATGGCAACTTAGTCAAAAGGAAGTACAGTTTATCAATTTCTGAAACAAAATTTTTTTTATAATTGGAGGAATAGTTAAAAGTGGCAGCCTTTATGGATTAAAAGAATTCAAGTCCCATCCAAAGCTTTTCCTGCTTTTCAGAGGTATTTCTGTGCAAACTTTATCTCCTAAAAACTAAAATTGGTTTTGGCCTTCTAACCATTAGGAGAGGCTGAACTCATCTCTTCAAGTCAGATTACAATAATTCCTGTGACAAATGTTGTTTTAGAAGCCAGAAGTCCTTTCCCTCTGTTGAGCTAAAAGTAGGCTGCATCTCTCTAAGCTTAGTCATCATTAACCATCACATCATCTAATTAAGTGAGTTGAATGCCAGCCATGTCACATAAAGCATTTTCTAATACACTTCTTTTGAGATTAGTTGAAACTTTGAGATGTTACAACTCAGACATCAAATTATCTCTAAAACACTTTTGATATTTGCATAAGACCTCACAATTTTATACCTTTCCTGTATGAGAAAAGAATTTCAAGTTGAGCATTAAGTGGATGTCATGTAGATCAAACATCAACTCCT
This sequence comes from Myiozetetes cayanensis, assembly GCF_022539395.1. Taxonomy (NCBI): domain Eukaryota; kingdom Metazoa; phylum Chordata; class Aves; order Passeriformes; family Tyrannidae; genus Myiozetetes; species Myiozetetes cayanensis. Next base: position 43,174,651 of record NW_026087411.1, read on the forward strand.
CTCTTTCACTTTGTCTTCAAATGACATATTAAGTTTTTTCTCTAAGTGACCAGGAGAAAACATATAGGTAACCAGTAATCCCAAATGCTGGGATTGAAAGGCATCAGAAGGGAGAGGAAAAGGGTCCAAATGTCTGGGTGGCAGGTGTGCCTATACCTCTGGTCAGCACCCAGGAAAGACCTACATCCTGCAAGAGGAAGTCTATGGAAACACAAGTCCTTCTGCCCTTCTCCATGGAACAACTCCCAATCTTGTGCCCTTGCAGCAGTCTGAAGTCACCATTAACCTGTCATGGGCATTATTGCTCTGTCATGTGCAGTCACACACTTCTGGACTGCAGCAGCGGACACTTCATCAAGCAATAAAGATCCATTTTAGGAAAGCTGGTGAGAATCATATCATCATTACTGGCTTAAAAGCATTTCAAAGCTTCCAAAGTTCCTGGGCTGCTAAGAGCCCTTAAGCTGCAAAATGTCTTTGCAGGGAAAAAAACCCAACAGGTCTTGAGATGTCACCTTTACATCTTAATAAAAGCCTTTTGAATATTTCAATGATAGTTTCCGATTTTTGGTTAGTCTTGTTCCTTTGTTCAACTCCTTGCAGACACTGAGATTGCACACAGCTTTCTGTCATCTAGATAGCTTTTGATATCACCATGTACTAAATAGCAAAGGAGCTGTAGTAATAGGTCAAAATGTTACTAATTCCAAAATTATGGGTCATGGTGTTTTGTCTCTTTTTATCCATGGAAACCCAGAGTAAGATGAAGTCCTTCTCTTCTGGAAATGAAAACCTACAAACCCAGAATTGTCAGGTTCAAACAAACATACCTCTCAATGCAAAGCAATTTCACATGGGCAGCTCTTGCACAGACATTTAGAAAATCTGACTAGAAAGCAGGTTGTGAGTGGCCCATCAAAGCTGAATCTGCAGCACTCCTCATTATTCCTTCCAGGAAGGCATGAGGCAGAGTCTGGCACTTAGGGCCCATCCCATGCTCCAATCAGGTGAAGGGCAGCCAGGAGCACCAGGGCAGTGGGTCTCTGCTGCAGGCATCAAGCACTTTCCTGGGAAAGGTGATGGGCTGAGGATTGGCCAGGGTGTGGGTCTGTAGATGGGTTCAGCTTGGCAGGACTGGTGGCCAGACAGTGGAGGCTGTGAGGAGTTGAAGTCTGATTATGCTGAGGCACCACTGGAGCAGTGGATGACAGCCCCAGGGGCTGTTATGGGATCCTGAGCCATGGGCATGGTGGAGGCAGTCCTGAGGAGCTGTGCAGGGACAGTCAGCACTTTGACAGGGACTTAACAATTTTCCAGTTTTTTAAATTACATTTTTGGTTGCTGTTTGCTCCATTTTTAATCTTAATTCAGTGCAAGTGTCTGGCAGATAGATCTATCTGGGAATATGTGAGAGGAACCCCTCTTCCAAGGAACTGAATTCCCTTTGCTGGACAGACATTTCCTTAGTTTACTTAGTTTCCCAAAAGAATGGTTGTGACAAGAGGCCATGCAGCAAGTTTTGCATAGATGTAAGCAAGGACACTGACATGAGCAAGGAGGGTGTGGAAAACACACGTATGTGGTATAATGTATTTATTGCTGAATAAAGCCACTTTGCACTAATTTAGCTACAGGATCATCAAGGGTTTTTTTTCCCCTGATCCTCTCATTTGAATGTCATGGTCCTTCCTACTTGCCACTTACTTTTCCAGAGAGGCAAATGGGAGCAAAACACTTCAGAAAACATATAGCTGTTTATTGCTTAAGAGTTCATGACCGTAAGAGCTCAAGAAGTCCCACCCTTCACCAATGTGTGGAGTTTGCCAAAGTGCCAAAGTCTTTTCTGACCTGTCAACACCATTGTAGCCATGACAGATGTAAACTCAGACTATCATGTTCTCCCTGTACACAGACATTTGTGGGTTTAGATCTCATGGAAAGGAAAAATGCGGATTATCCAATTCTGGAACATGACTTGCTGTCATGCTCCTCATCTGTTTATTTTCAGGCCTTGCAGTACACATCATATTTTATCTTTGCTGCCATCTTTGTTCCTCCTAGGGTATCTTCAAATTTCCAATACATTTCTTCATTCTGAGCCTTAGAGAAGAGATCTTTCCAGCTCCCAACAACTCCTGTGTAAAACAGTACCAAAAGCTGAAGGAAGATGCTCCTGAGAGAATATAATACCTGCACAACAATGGGACAGAGTTACTGCCTACACAAGGCAGGATCCGATTTATTCCCCTGAGAAGTCTGATTGCCTGGGAGAGGCAATGTAGCAAAGATCAGAATCAAAGGCTGTAGCCAGACCACAGGGAGCACTGTTGGTGGGCTGCCTGCATGCCCGCCCTCCTCCTCCAGAGGGCTTCCATGGTGCCTTCATGAGTCTTTTACACAGAAGAGAGGAGAATCTGCTTTTGTCACCAGGGAAAGCTCATTCATGAATGGCTTCCTCTGAAGAGGGAAGTTTTTTGTGGTAGGTGGTAGAGAGGAGAGTGGCTAAATCCCTCTTCCTCCAAGGAGTCATGAAGGAAAGAGATTAAAGCAGGACCATATCCAGAGTATTCAGAAACCAAAGACTCCTGATGCCATGGGGAGCAGGTGGGCTGCCAGAGCTCTGACCCTGGCCCCAGGTCTGTAAGGGACCATCTCTGGGGTCACCACTGTCACATGCACTGAGAGGAGACAAATTAAGCTCTCACTGAGTAGGTATCAATAAGATGCCTATGAGGCCAGCAGAGCAATGAGTAATGCATTCCCTTGAGGTTCAAGAGATTCTTGTCCCATTAGCACACCTCTTCTCAAAGGGAACTTTCATGAAGTGGCACTTGTAGCCTCATCACCTGACCAACAGGCAAAGGCCACACCACAACCCCTCTGCACAGAGTAACGGTAGAGCCTAGGCAGATTTGGTGCAAAGTTGTTGGTATAACCTCACCAGTGTTGGCCCACACCTTCGCACCTCACTTGCCTAACTAACCAGGTCTGCTACACAAAAAAAGAGCAACATGGAAGCAATGACTGAGAACGCAAAGCCTGGCACTCTGGTAAACTTCTCACAAATAACCCCCAAATCCCATCACTGGCAGAAGCTTGCCCAGGATGCCACAAGAGAGAACTTAACTACACTAGTCCTTTGTATACAGTCTAATGATTTCATGACTAAGTGAGGAAACATATTCAAAATTCCTTCTAGAGTTTTACTTCAGAAGGTAGATTCACCATTTGCAGAGACTTACCCTTCCTGAAGAGGACATGCCCAAACTTTCCATGGGTTTCATTGGATTTCTCTTTCATAGCTTTGAAACTGGTTTTCTTGGCAATTATGGAAAAATCTTCCTCACAGAGGGAGAAGCCAAAGAAGGCAGCAATGTTTTTCATCTGCTGTACCTGGTTCTGCCCTAAGGCACATAGCACAGAGGTGAAATGAAAAGATTTGACAGTGTGGCTGTGGCATGGAGCCAGAACCCAGTGGGAAGTGCAGCAAACGAGGCTGTCTCCCACATATGTCACCAAGAGCTCTAACAGAGAGAAAACCCACACATACTGCCCTCAGGTTCAAGGTTTTTTCTCCTTTCCTCAAAGCAGCTGTGCCTCTGGCAGATATGACTCCTTTCAGAAACAGACAAGGGTATTCTCCTTCTAACCCCCATAGTCCTCCCCTAAACATAAAAGAGTAGCTCAGAAAGGCACACCCTTCCAAACAGGCTAAAAGGCTTGACTCAAGAGTTTCTACTTCCCCATGCCCATATATATCAGGAGGGTTGCATAGAACACTCATTAAGGAAGAGCTGGATGAAATGTCACACCTCTTTGAGTTCCTCATAGCTTATTGTCATGATCCTCTCATTATTGATGTGTTTGTTTCATTTCACTAGGTTGTCAAAGTAGGATCCCCAGGCCACTGAAAAAAAGAAAAGGTATAGCTGGGTAGACTACTCCCAAAATCCCAAAACAGGCCCTTAATCAAATCAGTCAGTCAGGACAGCTCTCTAAGCATGGCACTGGGATGGTGAAGTAGTGACCAGCTCAACATGTCCGTTCGTTCTCCTGAGGTCAGTGCAGAATGTCCCAGCTACGGCCACTTGGTAGCACCAAACCACAAGCTCTGTTGTCGGAATGGAAAAGTCAGGCTAAAGCTTTCTCATGATGTCTCTTCTGAGTTGAAGGCAAAACTCTGATTCTCTGGTACTCCCTGTTTCTGCTCTACCATGGGCCTGTCTGTCTCTTCTGGGAGTGCCTTGGCAAGGTATGTTAGAGGCGGATCCCCATGCACAGGTCTCTGTGTATGCCCCTCAGGTAAGGAGCAGTGCCAGAGGACGCAGGGCAAAGTACATTTCCCAGTCATGAAGTCTGCAAAGAACTCATCCCAGGGGTCAAAGGACAGCAGCACTGGCACGTTGTTGCAGACCTGGTAACAGGAGACTGCCATGTCCTTGGAGTTCTGAACTAGCACAAGGATCTAGAGGAAGAAAACACATAATGTGGTTAGGATTTGATGGCTGACCAAAATACCATCTTCTCAACACATCACAGAGTATCACAGAATCATTTAGGTTGGAAAAGACCTGTCAGATCATTGAGTCCAACCATTAACTAAGCCCTGCCAAGTCCACCACTAAACCATGTCCCTAAGCACCACATCTACACATCACTTACATACCTCCAGGGATGGTGACTCAACCACTTCCCCGGCAGCCAGTTCCAATGCTCAACAACCTTCCATCAATAATTTTTGCTAATATCCAGTCTAAACCTCCCCTGGTGCAGCTTGAGGCCGCTTCCTTTTCTCCTGTCACCTCTTACTTGTGAGAAGAGACCAACCCGCACCTGACCGCAACCTCCTTTCAGGCAGTTGTAGAGAGCAATAAGGTCTCCCTGAACCTCCTTTTCTCCAGGATAAAGAAACCCAGCTCCCTCAGCTGCTCCTCATAAGACTTGTGCTCCAGACCCTTCACCACCTCTGTTGCCTTCTTTGGACACATTCCAGCACCTCAAGATCCTTCTTACAGGATAGTGAGAGGCCCAGAACTGAACAAAGTGTTCAAGGTGCAGCCTCACCAGTGCCAAATACAGAGGGACAATCACTTCCCTTGTCCTGCTGGCCACACTATTTTTGATAAAATCCATAATTTAATCTTTGGGTGAAATTGTTCCTTATGTGGCTGTTATTTGTATTGTAGCTAATATATTTTTAGAAGATAAATAGTGTTGAGGTAGAGAAACAGATATCTCTACAGATCATCCAAACACACAGACAATACAGAATGGCTTAATTGCCCTGTGGAGGGCCTTTCACTCTTTCTGCATGCTCTTGAAAATACTATGAGTCCTGTTCACTGTCCATATATCAAACCCCTGCATTACATCCTTGTCTCTTCCATCATAAGTGGTTGTTAGACACTTACTTAGTAAATCCATACACAAGTTTAATAAAGCATGAGGAGTTGTTTAGTGATATATAGAACAATCTGTCATGGATAGAAATGCTGGTATCAGAAGCATTTGCAGTACAACATAAAGAGAAAATTCACCTTAGCCAAAGATTTACCTTGGCCTTGTTTTGAAAAATCATTTGGGGAAAAGACATGAGGTAAGAAATAGGTTAATATAATTTTTCTGGTTTCTTCATCCCCTTGAAGCAAACAGACAAAAATACAATGTAAGCATCCTCTTCAATGGAAATATACCATTTCAGGAATCATAAGTAACAAAAAATATTAGATCAGAAGGAAAAAAAATTTTTTTTTTCTTTATGATTGGTGAGGATCTAGTAGTAATAATGTTTGAAAGTCACTGCTATTGTGTTATTCCATTATGTCTTACCTTGAAAAGAGATTCCCACATTCTTCTGAATTGATTCTCACACTCACTGACTTCACCTCTGCTTATGTTTCACTCCCTCATCATGTTAGTAATCCATCGACTTTCCTAGCCTACATTACTTTTCTGACACAGCAGCTTGCCCTGTCTATCCTCCCCTCCCCCACCTCCTTCCTCCAGTGAATGCAAGGGCCCACAGTGTGTCTTTAGTGGAGCAAAAGTACGTGAGGTGTTACTGCTTGAATAGCTTGGTCCTTCAGAGTGACATTGTAAGGGCACAGAGGGACTGAACCCAAGCCTTGGCATGACACAGGAGAGAATAAACTGCAGAAATAGGTCATGGTCTGGTTTTCCATCAGATCAACAAGGACATGATTACCTCTTATTATAGTTTAGGTGTTCTCCAACTAATTTTAATCTAGTTCAATAGAGTAATGGTGATTCTCATTCCTTTCTTTCTCCTCCCTCTAGCTCTGATCCAGTTTGTGCTGAAGCCATGGAAGACATCCTTTGGCATTACATTTGTGTTAGATCCATATTTTTGCGAGTGATCTTTTCTACAAAGATGTTTTTTAATTTGAAATATTTTTGAAGAAAAATAATCTGCATAGAAAATAATTATAAAATAGTCTAGAAAGATGGGGTTTGGTTAGAAAGAAAAGGAGCATTTCCTTCCAGTTGACAGCTACTGGAACAGCACTGTTGAATTTTCGTGAATGTGATTCATTGACATGCTTTTCAGCAAATGGCTGTAGCCAAAGCCAGCCTAAGATCTCGCCAGAAGAAAGAGCTATCATTGTCACTATAAAGGCCATTGAAATATCTTTATTAAAGTAATTCTAAGATGCTTTAATAATTGATTAAATTTTCTAGTATAGAGCATTCAGGTTATCAGAGTGTGCCTAGAGAAGTTCTTGTTCTAACCACATTTTATTTCTCTTCAGGCTTTACAGTACACTTCATACTTTAACTTTTTTCCCAGCTTAGTTCCTCCTACATATTCTTCAAATGCTTTGTCCATTTTCTCATTCTGATCTTCACTGAAAAGATTCTTCCAGTCACTTACATCCCCTGCAGAGAGGAAAAGAAACTCAAAAATCAAGAAAAATGTTTCTATACATCTGTCATTCTTATTCCATTGTGTCCTAAATATTGCTGATCTATTTTCCCAGATAAAACTTTACTCATTTCTGCACCAAGATAATTTTGTGAAGTCAATGGAGCTACATATCAGTGCAACTGCTACAATGTAAAAGAACATACTCCTCTTCAGGTGACTGTGTTCAAAAAGACAGCCTAAAGTCCGGTTCCCTACAGTTCTCTGATTTAGTGAGTTTTATGACTGATAAAGGGAAAGACCATGAAGAATTGATTAAGAATTATCTCGCAGGAGGCAGAGCTGCATTTCTGCTCCTTTGGCAGTAAGAGTTTTTATCTACAGACTTCTTTAACGTAAAATGCATCAATAGATTGACAGCCAGGGTAGCCTTCCCATTTCTGTGTTCCCTACACTAGGCTGCAAAAGTAGCTCCCTTTTGTTGCCCCTCCCTTGTGTACCTGATTCTTGCATGCTTGACTTACTCCTAACCCGTAAGACTGAACAGGGGTTTGGCAGTGGCTCTCCTAAAAAGTGTGATCGTGCCACTCAGGTTGAGTTTGGCCCCGTGCTGCCTGCTCGGATAAGCCTCTGATGGCTAAACAATCAGTGATGTAGGCACAGAGGAGAAGAGGAGTTCAGGCACAGGACACTTCCTCCTTCCTGACAGACATCTGTGGGCCTATAAAATTTGCTCTGGTGCCAGTGCCTTGCTGGGCATCTTCCTCACCAGTGCTCCTTGAATAGCTTTCTCAAGTGAAATAGTGATAACCTGCTTGATATGAACTTGCAATGCTAATATGTGTGCGAAAACAAGAAGCAAAGCACAGTCCAAGTTCTTGAGAAGGTGACATTTCTACCTCTGAACCACTTGCAGCTTCCTACCTTTGCGAAAGAAAATGTCACCGAACGCCCCATGGGTCTTCTGAGAGTTCTTCTTCATTGCCTGAAAGCTGCTCCTCTCTACCACAAGCTGAAGCTCTTCCTCAGTCAGTGAAATCCCTAAGAAAGCAGCTATCTTTTGCACTCCCAGGACACGATTCTGGAAAGAGGAATGTAACACATCACGTGACATTCAACCAAATTACACTGCTTTGCATGGTGGTTACAATTCTAAACATCTCTCTGCTCGATACATGTATGGGATATTCACAGATCTCAGGAGCACTAGAGGAACACATAGTGTTTCTCTTCTCCATAATTATTTTGGAGGAGATATGAGCTGTTTCCCTATAGATTACAAAAGACTGTGCATGATTTACAGCTGAACAAAAGCTATACTTTTGAACATAAAAAAAGCTCCTCCCAAAAAATTTTTGGGGATATTGATTTACAAGTATTTTGGGCTTATATTACAGCACATAAAAAACAGTAATAATTTGCTCAAGCAAAATTTTAAAAGGTTTTTGAGTTTGCATTTCACCTTTTCTTTACGTAAAACAAGAATCTATCCAATGCAGTTTGAATACCCTACATGAATATAATGATGAATTGGTTTAGGAAAACATGTTTCTACACATAAAAATATTTGTAATTATTGATAATCTCACCTCTTTTAGCTCTTCATAAGTTATTGTCATAACATTTTCTTCATCAGCATATTTGTTCCATTTGGAAAGGTATTCAAAGTAGCATCCCCAGACCACTAAATAAAACAAAACAATCCTAAGATGTGTCATAAATGAACATTAGACAAACTCCTTACACAACAAACTAAATTTTACTCATTCCATTGATCTCTCAGCCATGGGCACTAGTAATCATCTCTATGGCAGAGTTACACCCTTCTGGGGAAGTTTTAGGGTTTGCTCCAGGCTGTTCTGGCATAGGTACAAGTCTCAGGGATATGATACAATTTGGAAGTTGGAACAGTAAAACTTGTTAGTATCTCAAGGCAGATGGAAGTCCAACAAAGAGCTATCAGTACTCAAACCATCTTGCAGACTCCCTCAATCCACTTTAAAACCTTCCGCATAACCCTCCCTCCAATGTTAGGCTGGCTGTGTGCTATGCTAAACTGATGCCATTTTAAACCAGTGTAATTTTTTTCTCTCCTTTTTAATGCAATAGACTTAGTCCAAATAACTCCTTCCATCCAATTTGGCATATAGGTCTTTATATGTCTGCATGGACACAAGATGATGGACCTTGGAGAGGAGGGGTGAAGGGGATCCAGGACAGAGATAAGGAAGAACTACTTCTTCCAGAAAAAATATCAGTTTGTACAAGGTAAAGCAGCTTGTGGAACTGCAGCTTTGACAGGGACTCACCCTCAAGCAGTAAGACAAGTATAGTAAACTTTAGTGCAAATACCTAACTTTCGGTCTTTAATCTGTGCTTTTGTACTGTAAACCAAAAAATCCTAATGATGCTGATTTAATGAAGTACAAGCTTTTTGAGACAAAGCACTGAATAATTGACACAGACAGAATAATATACTGTACTTCTCTTTGACATGAAATCTGTGAAGAAATCATCCCAGGTCTCATAGGAAGGAAAACTAGCCAGGCCATTGGAAAAATGGTAATAAGATGTAGCTACATCCTTTGGGTTACGAATCAATAACAATATCTAGGAAAAAAAAATTATTTGTAATTTATTTTCAAAAATTGAAACATATAACAGATTAGAGTATGAAGACAATACAATAATATACTTTATAACTGCAGTTGGGGAATTTCTAATATCTTGAATGCTACTTGCAGACATAGCAATTTCATTCCAAATTCAGAAGGGAAGTATTTACTTTGCTTTGGCACCATGTGAAGAGGATTGCCTATAATTATTAAAGTATCTTATACAGAGTAACCACATTAATTATGCAGAATATAACTGAGTTTTGCTCAATACAAGCATAATTCGTCATTTAGGTAACAGGGAAAAATCACAAAAATATAATTTCTCTCTGAAACTTGACACGCTGAAGCCCTCACTTGTGACAACACCACAAAATGTCTCTAATAGGAAATTGTGTCAAAAGGCATTTTGCCTCTGGAGGATTTGTTCAAGCCCTGCAACTCCCTTATGGAGACTGTCACAAAGGTACCAAGAAGGATGAATGGAGGTTAAGTGAGCACGAATGATAGAACTTAAACAGGCATGTAGAAATGGCCAGGCTAAACACTCAAGTATAAGAGTGATTCTGAAAACTGGCTGAAAAGACATTAAAATCAGCACTCACCTTGACTTTATTTTTGAAGATAGACTTGGGAAGGTTTTCAGGACGGAGATGAGTAACAATAACTCTTGGAGAAGGCAATTTGGTCATTCGCTTTACAAATTGGAAGTAGGAGAGTGGACAGTTCAGTCAGTACAAGTTTTCTTTTCATCAGGCTATTCTAAAATGTTGCCTTGCTAAACTTATCAACACATACTGGCTGACTTAAGTTCTTTTTTGTGTGTATGTGTTACCCTGGGATATTAGTGGGCTGCTGTGAGTAGCTCTAACCTTCAAAAACCCCTGAGAATGAGTGACTACAGAAAGACCATCCATCGTTAATTCTCTTCAGTCATAATGAATTTAACATCGACTGTTAGACAAGAGATCAAATCTAAAGGTAAGATACAGACTCCAGCTGGGTATTTGTGAAAGCTGAAGCATTTCAAGCACTGAAAGAAGGGGTGAGGAGGAAGAGCTAGTAAAAGAGACAAAAGCTAATATTTCATTCTTTGATATTTCTTGAAGCTCTTCTTAAATACAAAAGATGCTATGCAGAATTTCTGCAGTTCTTGTGTATCTAAGGGGTAAGTGCTCCTGTCACACTCATTGAAGTGCTCATTTATCCCTCACCATTCGACAATCCAGACAAGATTCATCCGGACCAGATGCCACATACAGAAAAGTGGGAGACTTCTTTACAAACAGTAGAATATTTCACACCCCATATAATCAGTATTTGGAGCACATATTTTAATAATTTTCATACATATTCTGTTCCCACCTCATATTTCTCGGCATCTCCAACTTCAAGGTAGGGGAATTCTTCTAGTTCTTCATCATTCGCACTGCTTTCTCTATCCTGTGTTTTCTTTTGAGATACGGTTACCAGGTCAGTTAAGATTTGACTGAGCCAGTTTGTGCCTGAAGGATGAAAAATACAGAATTTCTTGTAAAACTTCTGGAATAAACAGAATGGATTTTCCAGGAAAGCCTGGAGGAAGGTAGTACTACTGAGTTGAGTTATCTGGTCTCCTTTCATGTGATACAATCACAGCTGACTCTCTGGACAATCACCTGTCGGGGTCCTACCTTTGGTCCTCATAAGGATACATTCCTCCAGCTAGAAACGATCAGCACATCCTAAATCTACTTGTATATTGAAAATTAACTTGTGTATTGTGAACTAAGTAATCAAGGAGAAGAACCACTCAGATTCAACTAGGAAAACCTTCATTCATGTAATCAATATGATTGTGACAAATATAAGGGCGAATGGGGTGGTAAATCTGTACCATAAAACCTAAAATATTATATTTTTTGGATGGGATGCCCAGTGTTGACTTAGGAGGAAAGATAGGTCACAGAACTTCAACACAGTAGCAGAGCTAGCTCTGAAAACTGGGCTGTATGTACTCATTTTCTTTACCAACAGGAAAAAATTCTCAAAAGTGATATTTCCTATACACTTTTATTATAATTTTACTCAAAACATACCAAAGAGTCTGTAGCCTACTCCCATCTTTAGTCTACCATTTCCTGACTTCTGGATACTGAGTTCCTACACCTTTCTCACTACAGTTTTAACAACTGTTAAAACCAGCGGCAGTCTGGTGCAAGCATTTCTTCAAAAAGAAAACACCATAAAAGAACAAAAACTTTGCAATCTTGTCAAATCTAAGTGCAAACACAACTGATGGAGGAGAGAAACTACTAGATTAAAATGAATATGAGACACATCGAACCCAAACCTTTGGTCCCTCTGATTAGAGGCACCACAGGGTGCTCTCAGGCAGAAGGAGCAAAGGAGCAAAGGTTGTAAACTTACACTCCTAGCAAAGATCTCCTCCTGATTTCCTACTAAGTACTGAACAATGTGATCGCTTCAAGAGTTAGATTGATAGTTATTTCCTGACAGAAAATGCAGCATGGAATGGGAAGGTATGGAAAGCTCAATTCTGGGTAAAAATGTAAAGCTGTTAACTTTACAAAGATAAATGTGACAGCAGATCCTGTAACACCAAGAGATCTCATTATGTCTAATGTAAAACACTGTATTTTAGTTCTCTCCAATTCATGCATTTAACTTCATAACTATGAAAAGTAAAGATAACAAAAAACTTTGCATCTCATAGAAAAGAAATCAGATGGGTTTTCTCAGTCTTTTGGAAAATTCCTTACATAAAATCCTCATAATTCACTTTGTTGTGCTTTTTGAGAACAAAATCTCGTTTCACAAAATTTTGTGAACATTCTAAATACTGTTATTTAATATATTATATAACATACCATACACATTGCATATATTTAGTACAAATCCACTTCTTTGCAATTAGATAATCTTATTTATGAAAAAAGCAAAATATATTCACCAGATTTAGGGTATGCTGCCAAAATGATATCATCACTTCTGGCTTCAAAGGACTCCAAAGCTCTGAATGTTTCAGGACTACAAACAGTGACAGGGTAGGGAGTTCCATTGTAAGAAAACAGCAGTTCATCACGACGCATTGTACTGGCTTCCGCTTCTGCCTTATCTACAAGATCAGCAATTTTTTTCCCGGACTTCTCCATTCTACTTCTCTCTCTCACACGCACAGGCTCTGACACAGTGTGAAAGGCTATGTAGAAAAAGAACCTCACATGTTGCCTTTTTATATATGCTGGGTGTGTTGGTGGTTTTATTGACCTTATGATAATAATTTACTACTCTTTCTGAAATCTTAAGACTCCAAAGAGTAATTTGAAACTTTTGAAATCAGTAAAAGTTGAACATAAACAAGATATGCAACCAAATGCAATTGCTTTCTAGGAATAAGGACTTATGTAATTTCAAAATATCATGCCTGTCACTTGAAAAGGGTAGATTAGAAGAATTTTCTCTCCATCCTGTATTAATTTTTCTTTTTTGGCTATCAATGTCCCACAGGAGATCAAACCCTTTTAATGTCCAAAACAGTCTGTTAGTGTCTCACCTAATGAGACTCTTCTCTTAAGAGAAACCCCATACAAACAGGACATTTGATACCTTTTACATAGGGACTGCATTTAACAGTGGTAGAAAAATCCCTCAACAGCTTTCTCCTATGAGTTATTTCACCATTGATGAAACTGGTAGCACCTGAAAACAGACTCACTCTAACACTTCATGAAATAGCACGCTTATTAATACAAATTTGTGGGTTTCGCTATGCCTGGAATAGGGTCTAACTTCAGAAAAAGCACACTTATAGCAGGTAGTAATAATAATAACACAAAGCATAGGCACACATGCTAAAGCCAAGGCAACTTACAATGAAGTAATAAGTAAAAATTTTAAAGCACTATGGAACAAAAGTAAAATTAGTGTATATGTATACATCATGTAAAAATAAGCAGAAATGCAAAGATTTCTTGTCCCACCTGAATTAATATAGGTTTTTTGGCTCTCAGTGTCCCCAGTATATCAAAGCTTTTTAAATCCCAAAACTGTCTGTCCACACCTCACCTAAAGAGATCCTTCCCTAGGAAGATTCACTGTGAGGGACAGGACTTCTCATACCCTGACATGGGGACAGCACTAAATAGCAAGGGAGAACCTTCTCAGCAAAGTTCTCTTACAAATTACAAGGCTGCCAGTGCCAAAACAAAACCAGGACTAGCTCTAGCAGCTCACAAAATAACTCATATTAATACAAGTATGTGACAAATTACTGTAGGGTTTGTGTCGCCTATGAGCATGTTTAACTGCATGACTGCACTTAACTAATAAAAAAACCCCAAAACCAGAAGCACGTTCTACAAAACAAGACAACTACCTAAGCCTTAATACAAAACTCAAGCAACCCCCCTCCATGACACACCGATTTACGAAGACTAGAACAAAATCTAAACACACTCGTTAACACAAAGCAAAAAAGAAAGAACTAACACACATTTTAACTCACTAAGATAAGCAAATGCACACCTCAAAGCAAACCACAAACAACGAGTCAGCAATAAGGTACAGTATAGGACAACAACAAAAAAAATCTATAAATAAGATATATACCTGCTAAGTTACAAGGTGTAGAGCAAGGTAAAATTAGTATCTTATAAAGCAAAGTAGGAAAGTGCAATTGGGAAATAAGGTGTCTAGGGTTAAAAGTGAAAGATGGTAATCTATAAATTATAAGGCAAGGTCAAGTAAAGAAAGCAGAGTAAATGGTTGCTTAACCCCCACAATGTCTGAAGGAGTGGAAGGAGACAGGGCAGCTCGTTAGTTGCTGCCTGCAGAGATGATGGAACTTCTCTCTAATTGTACTCATGTCCAATCTCTTTTTATACTTTTTTTCTTAGGCATTTTGACTGACCATAGTCAGTAAACTAATTCTGGGGGTGATAGACAGATGACATAGGCCTAATGGTGGGCTCCCTGTGTTCTCACGGGATGTTGCAAAGAAAGGCCATGCACTCCATCCTTCGGTAATCTTATCAGTCTGTTGCTGGCAAGTCTCCCCATTTTCTTGAGGACTTGTGGGAAGCCATCAGTGTCTCTCTGTCCCTTTTTGTGTAACCCACTGGCATCTGGCAATGGGTTTCTGGGAATGCTCCGTCCAGGTGCTGAAGTGTTTTCCGTAACAGATCAGGACGGTCATCATGGCCTTGAATTGGTCTGTCGCCCTACAGCAGTGACCAGCTCAACATGTCCATTCGTTCTCCTGAGGTCAGTGCAGAATGTCCCAGCTACGGCCACTTGGTAGCACCAAACCACAAGCTCTGTTGTCGGAATGGAAAAGTCAGGCTAAAGCTTTCTCATGATGTCTCTTCTGAGTTGAAGGCAAAACTCTGATTCTCTGGTACTCCCTGTTTCTGCTCTACCATGGGCCTGTCTGTCTCTTCTGGGAGTGCCTTGGCAAGGTAAGTTAGAGTGGGATTCCCATGCACAGGTCTCTGTGTATGCCCTCATGTAAGGAGCAGTGCCGGAGGACGCAGGGCAATGTACATTTCCCAGTCATGAAGTCTGCAAAGAACTCATCCCAGGGGTCAAAGGACAGCAGCACTGGCACGTTGTTGCACACCTGGTAACAGGAGACTGCCATGTCCTTGGAGTTCCGAACTAGCACAAGGATCTAGAGGAAGAAAACACATAATGTGGTTAGGATTTGATGGCTGACCAAAATACCATCTTCTCAACACATCACAGAGTATCACAGAATCATTTAGGTTGGAAAAGACCTCTCAGATCATTGAGTCCAACCATTAACTAAGCCCTGCCAAGTCCACCACTAAACCATGTCCCTAAGCACCACATCTACACATCACTTACATACCTCCAGGGATGGTGACTCAGCCACTTCCCCGGCAGCCAGTTCCAATGCTCAACAACCTTCCATCAATATTTTTTTTCTAATATCCAATCTAAACCTCCCCTGGTGCAGCTTGAGGCCACTTCCTTTTCTCCTGTCACCTCTTACTTGTGAGAAGAGACCAACCCGCACCTGACTGCAACCTCCTTTCAGGCAGTTGTAGAGAGCAATAAGGTCTCCCCTGAACCTCCTTTTCTCCAGGATAAAGAAACCCAGCTCCCTCAGCTGCTCCTCATAAGATTTGTGCTCCAGACCCTTCACCACCTCTGTTGCCTTCTTTGGACACACTCCAGCACCTCAAGATCCTTCTTACAGGATAGTGAGAGGCCCAGAACTGAACACAGTGTTCAAGGTGCAGCTTCATCAGTGCCAAATACAGAGGGACAATCACTTCCCTTGTCCTGTTGGCCACATGATTTCCGATAAAATCCATAATTTAATCTTTGGGTGAAATTGTTCCTTATGTGGCTGTTTTTTGTATTGTAGCCAATATCTTTTTAGAAGATAAATAGTGTTGAGGTAGAGAAACAGATATCTCTACAGATCATCCAAACACACAGACAATACAGAATGGCTTAATTGCCCTGTGGAGGGCCTTTCACTCTTTTTTCATGCTCTTGAATATACTATGAGTCCTGTTCACTGTACCTATATCAAACCCTTGCATTACATCCTTGTCTCTTTCATCATAAATGGTTGTTAGACACTTAGTAAATCCATACACAAGTTTAATAAAGCATGAGGAGGTGTCAAATCAAAAGCATAACTTCAAGACTTGGAAGATCAGTAAAAGTTACCTACAAAGAATACTTTAAAATCATTTTTCTTCCAAAATGCAGAACTACCAAAATAGACCATTTTTTTGGAAATATTTTCTTTAGCAGTGCCGTCCAGCAGCCAGGGCTTCAGGGTAAGCAGGTGAATGACTCATAGGCCACAGCTCTTATGGTCCCCAGGTAGAATGCTGAGTTGTTCAATGATCTACAGGACAATCTGCCTTGGATAGAAATGCTGGAAATAGAAGCATTTGCAGTACAACATAAAGAGAAAATTCACCTTAGCCAAAGATTTACCTTGGATTTATTTTGAAAAATCATTTGGGGAAAAGACATGAGGTAGGAAATGGGTTAATAAAATTTTTCTGGTGTCTTCATCCCCTTAAAGCAAACAGAAATACAATGTAAGCATCCTCTTCAATGGAAATATACCTTTTCAGGAATCATAAGTAACAAATAAGGTTAGTCCAAAAAGAAAGATAATTTTGTTTTGTTGGTTTTTTCTTTTTAGGATTGGTGAGGATCTAGTAGTAATAATGTTTGAAAGCCGTTGCTATTGTGTTAGACAATTATGTCTTACCTTGAAAAGAGACTCCCACATTTTTCTGAATTGATTCTCACACTCACTGACTTCACCTCTGCTTACGTTTCACTCCCTCATCATGTTAGTAATCCATTGACTTTCCTAGCCTACATTACTTTTCTGACACAGCAGCTTGCCCTGTCTATCCTCCCCTCCCCCACGTCCTTCCTCCATTGAATGCAAGGGCCCACAGTGTGTCTTTAGTGGAGCAAAAGCAGGTGAGAGATTGCTTCCAGACTCACTAACAACTTCCTACACAATCTCTCATCCAAAAATGCTACAAAGGTAACAGGTTTTTAGGATTATTGATTTCACCTTCTTAATGAAAATAAATGGGATACTCAGATTTATTTCTCAGAGTGCCTGGAAAGCCTCACTGCAAGGGAAGGCTCTTGTGTGGTATCAGTGTCTGAAAACTCAAAAGCTGTCAGGAAACTGCAATGGGATTCAGCCAGTGAGAACCCAGAATGCAACTCCAAAATCTGGTCTGGATCTAACTGGGGGAAAAGCATCACAGAAGATGTCAGGCTTGATAGACTTTTGCCTGTTCCATAAACTGGGGCGTTTGCTGAAAATACAATTAATGCAAGAAGGGGCATAGGCAGGGGATCAATAAGAACACAGAAAGCTGGTCTGCTATATTACAAGATGCCTGCAACTGTAGATTTACAAGGGACTTTTTGTAAATTTCTAGTCCTCACCTTGTACTGCTAAAGTATCAAGCATGATTTTCTTCTCCCTGACAGATGAAATTTTTTTGCAGTCTGTGCAGAGCATCATTCTCCAGTTAAGATTGACCTGCAAACACAGGCTGTAATAATTAGTACCTGCCTTTTAGGTATGGTGCTCCTGTTGCAGTAGACCTGAATAAGATTTGACCGTCTTTTTCCAGCACTGTCACCATGTTAGTTCTTGCTGAGATTAATTCCTCAGCACCTTTCATGCCAAATGCTGCATTGCTGGTTTACCCCCAGTAAGTACCTGTGCCTTTGCTTTCTCTTTTCTAAATGCAGTGTTTTACACTTACCTTGACTGATCTTGGTGTTTGCTCATCTTTTCAATTTGCTATGTTCTTTCAAATTGTTTCCCAATTTTCTCAAGTACTTTCATCTGTCTATTCTGCTCTCCAGATTTAAAAGTCAATCATTTATGACACAGTATGTGATACTAGTGTGTCCAGCAGTGCTAAGAACAATGTAGAATATGCCCAGGACTCACCACTAGGGGATACTGCTTTAATTGACCTCCCAAATTTGCTGTCATCCAGTATACGCAGTTTGACCATGAGCATGCTATTGCAACCGAGTTTGTAACATCCATACAAACAAGTGGATATGCCTGAAAGTATTGCTGCTGATGACCCTGCTTCTGAATGCCTTCTGTAGCTGTTGTATGAATCTACAGGACCACAAATCTACTTTCAGTAATTTCATTTCATTTCTTTAAACACATTTGTACATTGCCATCTCCATATACAAGGCCACACATTTCTGTCATTTACATTGTGTCCCTTCTGTCCACACAGAACCAATAAGCATTAGAAGAATGCAACAAAAAAAACTTTATTATTCCAATGTATCTTTTATTTCTCTTTCTTATCTGCTTAGGAGATGAGTCT
This sequence comes from Myiozetetes cayanensis, assembly GCF_022539395.1. Taxonomy (NCBI): domain Eukaryota; kingdom Metazoa; phylum Chordata; class Aves; order Passeriformes; family Tyrannidae; genus Myiozetetes; species Myiozetetes cayanensis. The sequence continues at coordinate 43,193,034 of NW_026087411.1, forward strand.
ATAAATTGGGTGTGGTTTTTCCTGGTTTTAATTCAACTGTAGTTAAAGAATTTCATTATGCTTCTTTTTCCAGAACAGGTGGATGAAGGGCAATTGGTCCCTGGACAGGTCTGAAATACTGAGTCCACGGTGCCAGGTAGCAATGGCAGTACAATATCGCTGAGGACAGTAATGACCCGCACCATCACTCTTGACAATCCCACTCTCTCAATAGAACCATTTTCAAGAACGACACTGACAAACTCGAGGTGTTCCGAAGGACAACCACGAAGATGAGAAGGCTCAGGGACAACCTCATCACAGTATTTCAGAAGTTAAAGGGCACCAACAAAGATGACAGAGGTTCTCTATTCACAAGGATTCATATGGAGAAGGTAACAGGCAGAGGGTTCACATTGCATCACGAGAGGTTTCATCTTAATATAAGAAAAAAATTTCTTACAGGGTGAACAATCATTCACTGGAACAACACCTCCAGGAATGTGGTAGAGTCTCTCCTCATCACTGCAGGCTTTCAAGATGCAATAATCTCATCTAGGCTCCCTTTCTCACAAAAGGTTGGACCAGATCATTTCTCAAGGGCTCTTCCATCCTGGGCTGTTCTCTGTTCCTATAAAACCAGTGACTCCAAGTGAATCTTTCCTATTGACACCAGCCCATAATCTGAAATCCATCCTGATATTTTCCATTCAGAGAGATTAAAATCTGTAAGAATGCCGATTCTCATTCCTTTCTTTCTCCTCCCTCTAGCCTGTAGTAATCCAGTTTGTGCTGAAGCCATGGAAGACATCCTTTGGCATTATGTTTGTGTCAGATCCATATTTTCACTAGTGATCTTTTCTATGAAGATGTTTCTTAATTTGAAATATTTTTGAAGAAAAATATTCTGCATAGAAAATAATTATAAACTAGTCTAGAAAGATGGGGTTTGGTTAGAAAGAAAAGGAGCATTTCCTTCCAGGCGACAGCTACTGGAACAGGGCTGTTGAATTTTCGTGAATGTGATTCATTGACATGCTTTTCAGCAAATGGCTGTAGCCAAAGCCAGCCTAAGATCTCGCCAGAAGAAAGAGCTATCATTGTCACTATAAAGGCCATTGAAATACCTTTATTAAAGTAATTCTAAGATGCTTTAATAATTTGATTTAATTTTCTAATATAGAGCATTCAGGTTATCGGAGTGTGCCTAGAGAAGTTCTTGTTCTATCCACATTTTATTACTCTTCAGCCTTTACAGTACACTTCATACTTTAACTTTTTTCCCAGCTTAGTTCCTCCTACATATTCTTCAAATGCTTTGTCCATTTTCTCATTCTGATCTTCAC